>NC_045435.1:99782100-99802432 GCF_002776525.5 Piliocolobus tephrosceles | reverse complement strand
GCTTGAGCCACCGCGCCCGGCCTAATTTTTGTATTTTTAGTAGAGACAGGGTTTCACCACATTGATCAAGCTGGTCTTGAACTCCTGACCTCAGGTGATCCGCCCACCTCGGCCCCTCAAAGTGCTGGGATTACAGGCATGAGCCACCACGCCCGGCCATATGATCTCTCTTTTTTTTGTTTTTTTTTTTGAGATGGAGTCTCGCTGTCGCCCAAGCTGGAGTGCAGTGGCCAGATCTCAGCTCACTGCAAGCTCCGCCTCCCGGGTTCACGCCATTCTCCTGCCTCAGCCTCCCGAGTAGCTGGGACTACAGGTGCCTGCCACCTCGCCTGGCTAGTTTTTTGTATTTTTTAGTAGAGACGGGGTTTCACCGTGTTAGCCAGGATGGTCTCGATCTCCTGACCTTGTGATCCGCCCGCCTCGGCCTCCCAAAGTGCTGGGATTAGAGGCTTGAGCCACCACGCCCAGCCCATATGATCTCTTATAGTGGATGCCAGAACATACTTGGGGAATAAAGGGGAATGAGCTGCAGGAAAGATTGAGAAGGCCAATCCACTCATTTTCCTTTGGGAGAGAAAATGGGACCTGAACAAGGTCCTGTCATTACACAGGTGAAGAGTTTTTGTGAGAAGCTATATTTTGTCTTTTAACTCCTAGCCTTTGACTTTTCCCATCACAATAGTCAAGTCTTAGGATAAGAAATCTAATCCTAGTCCCCAACCGAGCCATCAGTAATAACCAGAAATAGCCTCCAAACTGACTGAGGAATGCTCAGGACAAACCTCTCTCCAGTAGCCAAACCCTGCTCCTTGCCCTACTCTTAGTGAAATGAACAATGGCTTTGAGATGACTTGACAACTAATCCTCAAGAAAGACAACAATTTTCTCCTTCATGAAGGACTGATTATTTCTCTTCTCAGTTATCCTATCAGGAGAACTTCACTTTGTTAGGTAGTCTTTGCAAATTATGAAAAAAAAAAAAAAAAATCCACAATTAAAAAAAAAAAAAAACCCTGCAAATAGCACAGAGATAAGAAGGTGAAAAGTAAAAGGTGTCCATGTCTACTCGACAACCCCATACCCATCAATCCTAGCACCAGAGGTAATCACTATAAACAGTTTTGCATCAGAAATAATAGGTGTATACATGAATTTATATGCATGCTATCTCTCCAAACTCTTGCTATTTCCACAATCAGGAACAGAATACAGATAAGTTTTCTGATTAATTCCTTACTATCTGGACTATCGGTTCTTACTACCGGAAATAAGAGTTCTTACTATCTGAACTCTTAGTTTCCTTGTTTTATGAAACTCGGAAACCAAACAGATTCAGACAACCTGTTAACTCAGTAGCTGAACTCTCACAAATCCAGTTCTTATTAAAAAAACTCAGGAACTGAATTGGATTTGATGGTTAAAGACACTTCAATAGGTATTTGTATATATACACATACATACATATGCATGCATAAACATTCTATTCTGATATATACTGATAAGCATAAATGGTTTTTATATTTGCATAATATAAAGTTACTTATAAATTATATCATTCTACCCATACTGTTTAAAATTTTTCTTTCACCAAATACATCTTGAACATCTTTCCTTATCAGTAAATGACAATCCACCTCCTTTTTCGTTTTAATGGTTGCATAGTAGTCCCCTGAAAGAAATGCATTTAGCCTTTCCCTCACTGGAGGACATTAAGATTGTTTTTAGTTTCTTGTAATTACAAACAGGGCTGTGATGAGCATACTTATGCAGGTATCTTTGAGATTTTGAACATAAATATCTCAGATATATCCCTGGAAGTGGAACTGTTGGGTCAAAGGCATGTACCTACATGACTCCCTGAAGGAGTTAACCTTCCCAATCCCACTACAGCTACACTTTCCCATACAGCTTGGCAAATGAGTCACAACTTTCATTTCTCAGAAGATTGTGGAAAAGAAAGAAAGCACTTTCAAAAAACTACACCTTTTATTCCTGACCAGAAGAATGGTTGAGAGAAACATGATTCCTCCAACAGTGAGAGTATTTTAACAGGATCTTACCTTTATTTTCATCTGTCTTTACAACTTGGACAAAATCTCTTCTAATGAAATATTTGAATGCGGGAGCCCGTTTCTCTCGGTTTTCGTCAAAGATCCAGAGGTTGACCCGAGCCCGTGTGATGGCGGTGTACAGCTGCTTCAGCTCTCCGTTGAGGAGCTAAAGATAACATTGAGGACAAAGACGATGAGCCACTTGCCTATAGCTACAATGTGACACACTTCAGTGGGCTTACTCTGATTTTGGAAAAACAAAAAAACTAAATTTTAGAGAAGCATAGCACAGCTGAGAACAGGAAAGCAGGAACTCACTGTGGCCACAACACAGGTAAGTGAGGTTCCAGTGAGGCTATGAGAAACTCCACCCCTTTCCCACCTAAGCAGGAAGTGAGCATGCCATCTGTATAGGATGACCTTTGAATCAGCCATAATTTTTTTTTGTTTTTTTTCCTGTTTTTGCTATAAGTATTTTGAGTTAATTCTGAAATAATTATAGATTCACTGAAAGTTACAGTGGAAGATTCACTGGAAGGGTACAGACAGACCCCATGCCCACAGTTTATCTCAAAGGTTACATCTTACACTATTGCTGTGATTTACTTTTAAAAATTAGACCATCATACACTTCTATTGTAACTATCACTAGTACTGAATTACTCCACCTACCTTATGATTGCATCAAAATTTCTGAACAAAGCTGAGTTCCAGAGGTGAACTAGAAAGTACAACCCTCCTCCTTCCATTTTCAGATAGTGCCCACCCATCAAGCCCAGCTCTCTACTAAGAAAAAGGGAATTTACCAAAACTGAGATCCCTGCCCCTCCCTTTCTTATCCTCCATTCCCCGTTGCTGAGGAAAACCAGCCAAGTACAAGCTCCATTTTTCTTTCTCATCTTCTCTTCCAGGCCTTTTTTACTACTTCCATATCAAGTACATGTGTTGACAAATGGCAGAAATTCACCTTGTACATTTCTGGATTCACCATGAGAGATCGACCCTGAGAAGAGCTTGGTTTGTCCAGGGGTACTTCAATCAATGGCCGGTTTTCCTCTCTGGAGTCAGTTGATGTAGGTGTGAATGAGGAAATGATCTTCCATTCCTTATAAGCCTGAACAACAACAAAAAAGTGAAGACCAACAGAATATGCTTTTGAACTATGCATACAGCCTCCCTGAGCTTCAAGGAAAATTAAGCCTCATCGGGGGACCAGGCCTTCAACCCCAACTTTGAAGAAGATCCATCCTGTGACCTTAGAATGGATAGGAGGGAGATTAGTTTGCACAAGCAGAGATCAGGGAAGTTGTGAAAATTCCCCACACACTAGACCAAGATAGCTAAGAAGCCAGGCACACATGACCACTTCCAGAAAAGAATGCTAAGGGCTCAGGGAGTTATTCTCATTGAAAGAATTTCTACAATCAGTACGGACAGGGGAATGAATCCTCACCCCTTCTCACAACATGGTTAAGAGATGCACGTAAGGTCAGCAGAATATTCTAACTAAATTATTTAACTGAGGATAAAGAAAATCCAGTTCTATGATGTGCAAGGTAGACTCTGAGATCAGACAGAAGAAATTTGTATCTCAGTTCTTCCATTTATTAATTATGCAACTTTGAACACATTGTTTATTATCCTGCTCTATAAAATGAGGATAATACTACCCAACTTTGTTGAGAAAATAAAAACAGATAATCAGTGTCAAATGACTAGTACAATGTTTAATAGTTGATATTTCACCCATTTTTTCCTTTACCCAAACCCCAAAACCAAAGTGACTACAAAGACCAGGGGTTGATAAATTTTTTCTTGAAAGTGTCAAATAATAAATATTCTTATCATAGCAAGTCACATGATCTCTCTTGCAACTACTCCACTCTGTCATTTTGGTGCTAACCCAGCCACAGTCAACAAGTAAATGAATGAATGTGTCATGTTCCAATAAAACTTTATTTGAGAACACGGAATTAAATTTCATATAATTTTTATATGCCATAAAATACTCTTCTCCTTTGGGTTTTTTTCTGGCCATTTAAAAATGTGAAAACCATTCTTGGCCCACAGGCCATAAAAAAACTCCAGTAGTCTGGATTTGGCCAGCAGGCTGTAGTTTACAGACCCCAGTAAAACTGAAGTGCCCAGATTACATGCAGAATTTAAAACTCAAAATTCTTAAGAAACTTCATATTTCATACTTTCCTGTGTCTTGTGAGAGTAGCTCTCCTAGCCTTTACTTTTCTTTTTATAAAATGGTGCTACTTGCCATCTATGTAACTTCTAAAGCATGCTGAAAAGGTGAAGTGGATAGAGTTTATTACCTGCCTTAAGTTACTCCATCACTTAAACTATGTAAACAAGGTTAAATGCCTTAAACACTGTCTATTAAATAGGAATGGTTATGCTACCAATCAATTATAGTACTAATCACCATGTTCTGAAATCATGAAATCACTTAAGTACTTGGAAGGTTTAAAACCATCTTCAGGACATATTTGTGACTGGCCTCTTTGTGAAGCTATGCAGACAACAAAATTGTTTGCCAAGGAAAGTAGGCAGAAGACCCAAGTGCTTAATGTTTGAGAGGATCCTCCTGGCAGGTAGCATGAGACAGAGACTGGCTAACATTGAAAGGGCTAGGGAAACACAGTGTATTTTAAAACAGTTGTAAGAGAAGCAAAAGCTGCTCAGATGGCACACGAATGGCCTGTTTCATGAATCAAACCTATTTTATTTCCAAGGTGGGGCCTTTTAGGAGTGCGCTTATGTACTTGTAGCAAGGATACAGGCCTACAGCATTTGTGGGAATAGAAGTAGGAAAATTTAAAGTCTTCCAGTTTCTTCTCTTGGTACCATCAAATTGTGAAGGAAAATGCTTAGATTTTACTAGCAAGTCTACCTTTGAGGGGTCTATTCTCTAGGTCAATTAGACAAACCATAAAGGTTGTAGTTTTCAAAGTCCCTCCTGTCCCACTGCCACGAGTATGAAACACAGGAGGTCCCGCTGGGGCAAGGTATAAATGGCAGTCACCCTTCCAAGTCCCCATTGAAGGATAGCTTGAGGGTGACTGGAAGAATGACTTCCTCTCCCCCAAAAGAAGACAACATCCTACAAAAAGCTTTGGAGTGGCCGTTCTGTGGTCCCTTTCACATCTCAGGAGATGGCTCTGGTGACCATGTGGTTCAACAGGTAACAATAAACCCTCTAGAGAGAAGAATCACAAACCAGGCCAACAAGCACCATACCCCTCAACCCACTCATATATAAGCCCAGATAACAGCTGCTTCAAAGAGAGAGCTTGCCTGAAATATAAATGAGATGGAAGAAGAGGTCAAGGAGAGAGAAGAGCTCTCCACAGTTCCCCAAGTTCAAATAGTTCACTGTTCAGCAGCCTTCAGTTACCTCGAAAGAAACCCCACGTAAGCAGCCAGACCAGAAGAGGCTGGGGATATATGGGACCTGTCTTTCCCCTCTGTTTATGAAAGCATTTCCTCTCATCTGCTGACTGATTCCCTTTGGCCTGGAGGTTGTAAATGATAAATTGAGAGTGTGCTTTGGGCCAGGGAATGCATGGTCACATTGACACCAGGAAGAACCCCAACCAAAGTATTCCCCGAAGTCTTACTGTGTACACAGGATGAAGTGGATGTTAACAAAAGATTCCGTTTGGGAATTTTTTAATTTCAGGCAACTCCCTGAGCCATTGGTGGGGGCACAGGGTCAAGATACCTGAGCCTTCACCACTTCCAGGATCAAGGTAAGACACAAAACTGGATTTTTCTTTCACAAATAAAGCCAACCACAATTTACAGATCCTAAAGTCCAGAGCTCCTTGAGTTTCTTACTCGCACAAGCATACAACTGGTACTTAATAAAGAACAGAAACAACAAAGTCTTACCCTTCCTCTTTTAGAAGAGCCTCAGTCCAACCATGACCGATGGATGTATCATTAGGAAAAAAAGTTAGTCCTCAGAGGAAAAATGGTTCCAGGGTTAATGAGTGTGCATCTGATTTTATTAGCAAAATTTAATAGGAAAGGAATGTACATAAGGAATCGCAGTGATATGCTAATTGTGGAAGGTTCTGGAATTCAATTCGCATGCGAGGCTTTAAAAGGAAGGAAAATGGAAAGAGATTTAGAACTCAAAGCATCTGAGTTCATCTCCAGGTTCTGCCATCTACATTAAGACTATGAGAAATTTACTAATCTCAGTGATCTTCTGCTTTATCTACAGATAAAGGTGGCTCATGTTTATAATCTCAGCACTTTGGGAGGCCAAGGCGGGAAGATCACTTAAGGCCAGGAGTTTGAGACCAGCCTGGGCAACACAGCAAGACCATATCTCTATAAAAATAAAAATAAATTTTAAAAAATGGAATGAGAGTAATAAAAATACATATAACCTCAGAGGGTTGGTGGAGTGAGACAATGACTCTATAAACTGCACAGCGCCTGTAACAATATTACAATAGTTGTGCTATTAAGGCAAAACAACATTTAAAAAATGATAAGAAAAAAAGGAAGGACTCTATCTAAAGGGTCAGTTCTGGAGCAAATTTTTAAAGTGTTAAAGCCAACAGTGTTCTTGACTTGGGTATAACATAACCCCTTTAAGCATGCATCATGTGCAATGGAAGTCTGCAACAAGGACTGGGACACAGCCAGCTAAGTCCCCAAAGAAGACCCCACAGTACAGTCAGCAGCCAGCCTGAGTCTCCACCAAAAGATGGTGGAAAAGAGAAAACAGTGGCTAGAAAACCCAGGACAATGGCCATGAGTTGATGGCTCTACCCATAATGAGCTAAGCTTGGGGAGAAAAACCCACAAGGACTCAGGAGCCAAGTGAAAGCAGTGGACCAATACAGAGGTCACTGGGGGTCAATGTGGGGACTCTTTGGCTGCCACCATCTGCATGGGCTGCAAGCAGTGGTAGTAAAGCCATGCTAGAGGGGTCTCCCATGCAAGGAAGCTGTTCTTGTCCCCCATATTACCTGATCCAGAGGGCAGGAACCAAGCCTCATTTGTCTTCCTGGAATTGTCTCTATCTATGAACTGACCTTACCCAGTTCTGTCATCACAGGGTGGACATTGCTAACCTTGGCTTCATCTGTAAGGCTCTCCTTAGAGCTTGCTCCAACTTGGGCATCCCTGGGAGCCAAGGATAACAGTGGCTAATGAGAACTGTACACTGGCACTTGGGTACTAGAGAGCCAAAGAAAGGCAGGGCACAGGGGGAACCAGCCCATGACACACTGTGAAACAACCCACAGCTAATATCAAACCCACATCTAAACACACAAAACCTCATACTGAATGAATGATGCTCCAAAACACAAACAGGAGCCTGTGATAAACTCTCTTACCCTCAGCTCCAAATTCTCTTCCCCAGAGTGAAGTTCAGCTCATACACAAATATTCATTGTGTGAAAAGAATTAGGTGTGACATACCTCAGAATCAGTAAAAAAGTTGTAAAGGAGGACATCATCAAATTCTAAGCCTTTTGCTTCATAAATTGTTAGCACAAGTGCTAACCCCAGCTCTTCTGGAATTTTCTCCTTTGCCGTTTCATTGGCCACAAGGATTACCTGAAGAAAAACAAAAGAACATCAAATTCTACAGAGAAAACCTCAGTAAGCCTCAGTGTGTTTCTATGGGAGGAAGGTAACGTTTTTAAAGAGAAATGGCCAGCATAAACATGGTCAGGCAGGCCAGGGGAAAGATTGAAACACTTGTTCACTCAGCCATCTCTGGAACTCACCCAGTGTGGGACAGGGACTATTTTTAATGCTACCTTGCAGAATAATTTAGCTTCTCAAACCTTTTTTTAATTGCAAACTATCTTTTATTTCAAAACATAAAATCCCAAGCAGCTCACCTGGTGGGCTCCAAATTCAATGGGCTGAGTTTTCCTTTTATTCCCTCGTAGCAAAATTGCCAAGTCGCTTACACTACAAGACTCCAGAACAGTTGGCTTGGGACCATCAAAGAGGCCAGAATCCCTTGGAAGGCGATCAAAAGATTCTGGGAAATAGAACTGAAGTAAATCTACCACTCCAGATGCCAGATTGAGGATTCCTGGAACGAAATAGAAACCCCAAGTTGGATAATGAACAACATGTCTGAGTTTTTTGGTTATTTGGGGTGGGGGACATGTTTTTCCTGACAAGCAGATCTGACCCCCAGAGTATGTATAATTGCAAGCCTGTTTTCAGTTCCCATTTGATTATCATTGCAGCCCTGAGCTCTCTGGGTGCAGTGGATGAGAAGGCAGATATATGTTGCTGTGCTCAGAGAGTTTTGTGGGATCTCCTCCCCAATCTATATTCATATTAGAGAAAATTACCTCACAAAGAAGAGTCAAGGCAAAAATGTAATATAAACAATGAGACCTCGGGAGGCTGAGGCAAGAGAATCGCTTGAACCCAGGAAGCAGAGGTTGCAGTGAGCCGGGATCACACCACTGCACACTCCAGCATGGGTGACAGAGTGAGACTCTGTCTCAACTAAAAAACAAAAACAAAGACAAGAAAAAAAAAAAAAAAAACAATGAGAGCTGTTAGAATGCTCTCATAAGGGGCTGGTACTGACTTTGGTAAGAAAACCACAATTACTTTGTCCTCTCCCACTGGTGCTCACAGAGTCAGAAGCAACATTACCATGGTAAAAACAGTGCTGCATGTGAGCTAAGGACAGCAACCAAGGCCTCTATCACCCTTTTCCCCCAGGTTTATACTCAGTTGAGAGAGGATTACACTAAGAAAAAATGTCAGAGCAGGAGAGAGGATTTTCCAAAAAGATTTTTCCCTGGGTCCCATTTCTTCTCTAACATCTGAAGTGACATTAATAGTGACATTGACTGAATGCCTATCATACAGCAGGCACCTTAAAAGAAAGTCATCCCATTTAATCCTCACAACAACAAATCCTCACAACAATGCAGTGAGACAGATGAGACAACTGCACAATTATAAACAGGAACTCTGAGGTCTCAGAAGTTAATAAATATCTCCAAGTGATAGGACTTGAACATAGACCTTCCTGGGTCTCTCCACTACTCTTAGAGGCCATGTGCACTTTGCTAACACCAGATAGAATACAATGGTCTAGGTAGAACATCATGAAATGGGCATATGTATCCCCATTGCGGTTATCAAATAGTGAAAGGAAAATGTGACTATCCAATACTACTGTTATTAAAAGTATGCAATATAAAGGCCGGGCGCGGTGGCTCAAGCCTGTAATCCCAGCACTTTGGGAGGCCGAGACGGGCGGATCACGAGGTCAGGAGATCGAGACCATCCTGGCTAACACGGTGAAACCCCGTCTCTACTAAAAATACAAAAACTAGCTGCGCAAGGTGGCGGGCACCTGTAGTCTCAGCTACTCGGGAGGCTGAGGCAGGAGAATGGCGTAAACCCGGGAGGCGGAGCTTGCAGTGAGCTGAGATCCAGCCACTGCACTCCAGTCCGGGCGACAGAGCAAGACTCTGCCTCAAAAAAAAAAAAAAGTATGCAATATAAAGCAATTAAGTCTAAGGTTTTGGAAACTGCAGAATCTAAGCAAATAAGCTTCTACTGTGGTTCTCTTCCCATTAGGAGTTAGCAGAGGCCAAAGATATATCCACATTAACAGGAGAATCAGAAAAGGGAACGAAAGGTGCAGTGGAATCCATTTAAATGGACTCCTAGGGAACTAGAAAAGTAATTTTGTATGTAACCATACTCAAAGAATAAAAGATGGTTCAACCACAGAAAGAAATAAAGTGCTGATACATACTATACATGCATAAACCTTGAAGACATTAAGCTGAGTGAAAGAAACTAGACACAAAACGCCATGCATTATATGATTCCACCCATATGAAATGTCCACAATAGGTGGATCCGCAGAAACAGAAAGATGAGTTGTTGCTGTGGAGTGGGAGGAAGGACACAATGAGTAGTAACTGCTATGGTTATGAGTTTTGAGGGGGTTTTTAATTTCTGAAAATGTTCTAGAATTAGATAATGGTGATAGTTGCACAATCTTGTGAATACATTAAAAAACACTAAACTGCACATTTCAAATGGGTGCCTTTTATACTATGTGAACCTCAATGAATGCACTAGAACTCCACATTATCAACATGCAAAATTCTCAACAACAGGCCGGGCACGGTGGCTCACGCCTGCAATCCCAGCACTTTGAGAGGCCGAGGTGGTTAGATCACCTGAGGTCAGGAGTTCAAGACAAGCCTGACCAAGATAGCAAAAACTCATCTCTACTAAAAATACAAAATTAGCTGGGGTTGGTGGCAGGTGCCTATAAACCCAGCTACTCAGGAGGCTGAGGCAGGAGAATCACTTGAACCCAGAAGGTGGAGGTTGCAGTGAGCCGAGGTCGCGCTACTGCACTCCAGCCTGAGCAACAGAGCAACACTGTATCTCAAAAAAAGAAAAGAAAAGAAAAGAAATAAAGAAATCTCAACAATATAACATTAGGCAAAAATACCCAGTTGCAGAAAGATATGTCCACCATGATCCCATTAAAGTTTTTAAACATGTAAAGCAATACTCCATATTGTTCACAGATATTTGTAGGCCAAAGGAGGTAAATTTGTTAGTATCTATAAACCACAAACGAAATATTCTAGCATTGGTACCCTGTTATTTAAACTTGTGTGCCTTAGTTTCTCCTTTATAAAATAGGACTGATGCTTACCTCACAGTGGTGTTATGAAGATTAAGCACAGGTACTACAGATAAACTGTTTAGCGTTGTGCCTGGCACAGAGAGGGGGCAAAACTAAGACACAAATGAAAAGCACCTGAGTGTGTGTTAACTCCCACTGCCTACTACCCTCCCTTTTTTTTTCTCCTTCCCTTTGGGAGAAAACCTGGTTCAGGGATTAATGACTTGTAACTGGTATATTACTTTATAAAGAATGAGCAGGTACTTCCCAAGGGCTTTAATGAAAGTTCTCAAACAGCTTAAATGTTTGCCCTGAAATGTATTCATGTTACGGCAAACTCCTTGAGATACAATTACTTAAAGGTCAGTTGCCACCCAACCACAGCTTAAATTATCAACTTAAGGAGCAGTGGCCAAAATCATACTATCTCTTGTCCATGAGCGTATTTACTAACAAATTCCAAAATACTCAAAATACTACCCTTACTTCAACTGTAAAAACCTAACAAGAGCTAGTCTTCAGCTTCAAAGGCAGCCCAAAGTCTGTGCCTAAGCACCCCCAGTAGGCAAGCCCAAGGCCTGGACTTACCTGAGTGGGACCTGTAATTCTGGTACAGCTGGTGGATCTTCTTGGGCTTCCGGACAGCACACTGCTTGTCTACGGTGTTTCTGCTGGCGTAGTGGAACAGAGAACGCAGATCGCTGAAGCGGAAGGCCACGCCCTTCATGATGCTCTGGGCCGTGTCCCCCGTGAGGAACATAGCATTGGGGTCGTTGATGCATTTCATCAGCAGCGCCAGCTCGGCCTGGGTAAAGTCTTGAATCTCATCACCATAGAGCTCGTGGATGGACCATGGGAGCATCCTGAGCTTCGACAGCCTCCGGGATATGTTGTACAGAACATCCTCTTCATCAAAATAACCTTTCTGGGACCTGATTTGCTGATACAGACAGAAGAGGCTGTAGATCTCACTCCGGTCTTCCTTGAAATTGGGGCACCGTTTCCTCCCTAATTTCTTATATGCTTCTTCAGTGAGTCTCCCACAGGGACAGCTGAGGGCCTCAAAAGAACCCTTCAGAAAAGATTTTATTTCTTTCCAAATCAGTGCAGGGTTGTAGGCAGTCCTCCCTTTGGTCATTTTGGGCCATATTTCATTTTTGAACACCTCAAATGTCACATACACCCGGGGGTCACTGTCACCTGTACGCATTTCTACAGCTTTATCCTCCTCACTGTAGTCCCCATCCACCTCAGCCTCCTCCTCATCCTCTTGCCAGCTGGGGATGGTTGACTCTTCCTGTGTGGACCATCCTATGATGGTTCTTTTCAAGCTTCCATCTTCGTTTCTCAGAAAAAATGGTTTAGGCAGAGAAGCATCAAGCAGGAGAAGCAGCTGCTTGGAAGTGACAAACAGAGGAAAGTTCTCGTCCCTCAGGTCCTGGAGTTTGTGAATGTTGGGGTCCAGTGGTTTGTAATGACTGGTGGCCTTGGTGGACTTGGAAAGCTCAATGAAATTCCTTTGTACCTCCTGGCATAGGACGTGGTTCTTGGTCACAAAGATCTGATGTAAATGCTCCAGCTGGTGGGGATGTTCTGGTGCACATACTTCTGCAGCTTGGCCGTCCCCTGCTGGCTCCACACTGGCTCCTCCTGCGCAGGCTTCGTATTCCTGCTCATCTATACTTTCTACTGTTTCCACTTCAATAGAACCTTCCTCTTCCTCATCTTCTTCCTCCTCCTCTTCCTCCCCACCTGGACCCTCTCCGGGTTCCACTTCCAACCTTCTCTTCAGCCAGACCTGTTTGGCCAGCAACGGGCTTCCTGCCTGCTCAGCTTTTTCCCAGTAAACGTGGAATTTCTTCCACAATCTGTACAAGCAGCAGGTTGTCTTCCCAGTGCCACTTCGCCCAATAAGGATGATGGGCTCCAGTGGCCTGGGGTTGAGGTCGATCACCGCGTACTCAAGCTCACCCACCCGGAAAGGGTACTCCACTGTGGCTGTCATGTCATTGAGGATGTTAAAGGCCATGTTGGTGCTGAAGCTGTGGAACTTCATGATGTTATATTCTGTCTCCACTGCACTGGCTGGAGGAAAGTACTCAGGATTGACATGCTCCCTGCCCTTCTCGGCCTCTGTGTCCTCCACATAGCAGCGGGGTATACGCTTTTGAATTTTCATGTTAGCTGACACTTGGCCTTTATTGATACCCTTCAGCTTCTTCCGCAGGACACAGGACAAGCCCCGGTTGTAGGCATTGCAGATGGCCTTGATGGAATCAGCCAGTTTGCAGTGATCTAAGACGATGTCCCAAATCCGGATGATTTCCGTGTAGATTCGCCCTGATTTCTCCATTGCACACGTGCTCTGCTCTGTGGCAATGATCTTCTCAGGGTTCTCACTGCATCGAGGGGAGAAGTCAATGGCGAGCTCCCACAGCATCCGGGCTCCTTTGTCCAGCTTAGCTTCAAAGAGCTGGATGCTTCCTTTCAGGTGCTTCAGTCGCTTCTGCAGGCCCTGGGTCCACTCGCCATTTCCCAGCTGCTGAATGGCAAGGATGATTTTCTTCCTGATGACCTTGGTCATTACCTTACTAGAGAGCTTCTTCAGCATTTCTGAAGTGCACTCGATCTCCCACGTCATGTTATCAAAGTCCTGGAGGCAGGCCTCAATCTCCTGCGTGTTCCAGTCATCCTGATGGTCATTGCCCTCCTTCCCTCTGTTATCAGCAGGCACAAGCTGCAAGGCCCCAAGGCCCACCTGAGCATGTCCTTCCCCCGCCTCACTACAGTCAGGGGCCCCTGCACCCAGGGTCAGCTGGAGCTCATCTTTCTTTCCTTCCTTGCCAGCTCCTGCCTCCAGAGGCTCAGAGCTCTGAAGACAGTCCTCTGGGAAAGACAGATCCACTTCAATCTGCTGAATCAAAACTGTGATGTCCTGCATAAGGCAGTCTCTCAGAGAGCATGGCCTAAGAGCTCCAGGCTTCTCCCTGGTCACCTGGGTATCTGGGAGAGTCTCCCAGCTGTCAGGGACTGCACTTCCTTCAGGCAGGGTTCTGGCAGTAGCACCACATGGCACTGACTTGAATGAACCCTGGGACTTGAGCTGCGATGTGTGACCAGGGGCAGTGGACCTTGGGAGCTTCCCCAGGTGGGCAGCAGAGTCCTGCCGGCTCCTCCGCCTGTTCTCCATCAGAGCTTTGTTCCAGGCCAAGAGCAAAGAATCATTCTTCTTAATCCGGTGCAGTGCATCTTTGCCCTCTTTGTTCTTCAGGTTGAAGTTGATGTCAAACTTCACGAGCAGATCTAACAGCTTCTTCATGCGCTTTAGCATGCCCTTCTGGAAGAGGATGTGCATTAGCGTGTTCCCATTGCTGTCCTGGACATTGGGGTTGAGGTAGTTGAATTCGGTGGGGTTGTACCAAAACAGATCCAACAGATGGTTGAGGAAGCTAAAACCAATGTCAGCTGAAAGGCACAAAAGAAAAACCCCTGTGAGCACTGAGCCACTCTTCTCAGGGGACAGCAGACCCTGGGGTTTGAGAGTGATGCCAGCCAGGGACATCTCAGAATGCTGAACTCCCCCAAAAATCTGAACTCCATTAAAGAACTCAGTGGTTCTCAACCAACGGTGATTTACTCCCCAAGGGACATTGGCAATGTATAGACAGAGACATTTTTTATTATCACAACTGGGGGAGTGTCACTGGCAGCTAGTAGGTGGAGGCCAGGGATGCTGCTAAACATCCTACAATGCACAGGAGAGTGCCATACAACAAAGAATTATCCAGTCCAAACGTCCTGAAATAACCATATAAGATTCTAGCAAGATCCTTCATATGCAGACTCCTGAAAATGATATAAACAAACGGAAAGTACTTTTCAACTACCAACAGTCAACTCTGGAACTTAAGAATCCTCCATCAACCCACCCTGACCATTCACCATGGTGGTCAGTTCTTCCCATCATGCTACAAGTGAGGGGCCAGGTGACAAGGGCAGGCCTGGTCAAGAAATGGGCCTTTTTCAGATCACTGGTTTACACAAAAGGAAAGACCAGAAAACAGCATCAGTTCTAATATCCAGCTTCCTCCTCAAGGAAAAGGCTGCTTAAAAAACAAGGGCTTACCTTTGATCTCTAGAAAGATGTGGAGTGCTGCATGCAAAGGAGTATCACCTTCCGTGAGAGAAATAGCACGGGGGTCTGCACCCTTGCTCAAGAGAAGGAAAGCCAACTCGAAGTCCTCATATTTCAGACACATGACAAGTGGCCTCTCCTGGCTCTCCTGAAGACCATCAGGCAAGGCTGGGAGAGGGCAGAAGGGAAGGGCAATGTGAGCAGGCACAGCCTGGCTCGCCTGACGAGTGAAGGACCGCTTCAGTTATTGAGTTGCAAGGGAAGAGAGCTCATGTTTACCTAACTTCCAAGATCCTCCTGCCAGCACCCATTTTGGGAGGCAAAGGCTTCTGCCAGTAGCCACAAGGTGAAAGCCCAGCTCCTTCAAGCATGCTGTCTGGGAGCCTTGCCCCCGCCTCCTCTCCAGCTCCCCACCACAGGAGCATAGTTCCCATCATTCCCACTGTCCTGGCATGAGGACAGGGCATGAGAACTGAAACCCTGCCTAACATCAGTGTGAGGACACTTTCTACATCACTTGCTTCTTTATGTGTGTGTGTGTGTGTGTGTGTGTGTGTGTGTATACACAAAATACTTTAAGTTCTGGGATACATATGCAGAATGTGCAGGTTTGTTACATAGGTATACACATGCCATGGTGGTTTGCTGCACCCATCAACCTGTCACCTACATTAGGTATTTCTCCTAATGCTATCCCTCCCCTAGCCCCCCACCCCCAACAGGCTCTTGTGTGTGATGTGCCCTTCCCTGTGTCCATGTGTTTTCGTTGTTCAACTCCCACTTTTGAGCGAGAACATGCCATAACCCTTGCTTCTACCGAGCTCCTATTCTCAACTGCTATCTTCCCTCACATCTCTCCACCCCAAATCACCTTCTTTTTAGCTCAGTCCACACAACTCCTCTGCATCGAAGTTCCCCAGCCTCCAACCTCCACCAGAAGGCAGACCCACCCACGGTAGATCTGCAGTCTCTTCCACACACTTGCAGCAGCTGCACACTCACCTCTGTGGGCTTGGTTCCTAGCACCTGATCCTGAGATGTGCTCTATAAGTGCTTGCTGAATCAAGGAATAAAACAGGAATTCATGACAGCTGTGGATTCCAGGCAAAGAAATTAACACTCCACTTAAGGAAGGAGTTTAAAAAAATTGTAGAAGCCACCTCATCTACCTCCTGAAAGCTGTGGACATAGCCAACACCTAAAGGCTTTGCAAGGTGTGTGGCACTTTGAGGGCTAAGGATCAATGTGCTATTGATAACACACAATGTCTTGTGTGTCACTGTTATATCTTACATATTATGTGTTGTTGATAACACATAATGTCTCGTCTCATGAAAGACATTTCCTCATACAGTACGAAGCAAGCAGAGAACTACATAGCCAAAGCACTCTTCTAAAAGCCTGCACACATTAACTCATTTAATATCCAAAACAACCCTAAGAAAGGGGGCCTATTTATTCCCATTTTACCAATCAGGAGATGAAGGCATAAATGGCATGCCCAAGGCCACACAGTTAGTAGTGGCATTAGTGGAGGTGTGAGGGACAGAGGTAGGAGGAGGTTGGTGTTTCTAAATCAGCTTGGAAATAAAAGCCAATTCAGCAAGATGTCTGCAAACTCCAGACACACACCCAGCCATGCGTGATAGTTCTCATTAAAGCAGCAGATGCTTCCACCCACCAATTACTTGACTGTTTCTTTAAAAACAAGCATCTTGAATCCCAATCCACTGATCAGAAAAGAATGTCACAGGAGTAGACAAGGATCCACACAGTATATCCACTGCGAGTCAAAGTCTAGCCAGAGGTCAGGAGGAAATGACTGCTGTAGGCTAAACCAGAGCCAAGGACCCTTCACACACCTGATGTTACTCATACAAAAGAGAAAGGTAGTAACTGGAATTCACAAAAAATGCAGAGTTCCTCAAGGGCAACTCACTTACAGGGCAGTAACCTCCATCACTGTTTCAAAACAAGAATATACAGGGTAGACAATAAGGGTGAACTTCATGGTGCCTCCAAAACCAAGGGAAAGGCAGGCAGTGGCCTGGACTCCATCATGTGGAGAATGTGGACAAGTCTCCAACGCTTAGCATCCAGTCACTCTCACCTCCACTGTCTATCAGGCGGCCCAGAAGCTGTTTCTTCCGCTGGTCCCAGGTGCTGAGGTGGGGGATGATGGTACAGATGTCGAGGTCTGAGAAGTTGCAGTCTTTAATGAGGCAATCTCCAAGCGGTGGCTCTCCACTTACTTTGCGGGTCAGCAGCAGAAGCACCTCAGGCCATTTCTGTTTTTCCAATAAGAATTTGAAGACGATGATGGCACAGTCTTGATTAATATCACAGACCAGGTCAGGAGGAATTTCTTTCAAAAATAAGAGTAAGACACATTCCAAAAACGTTCATATGATTTCTCTTCTTTCCCCAATCACAACCCAACATCCATATATAATTAACATGGATTATATAAACAAGTAATTAATTATTTGGGTCATGTTGCTTAGCCACTTGTGAACACCAGTGTAACGACCTTCAGACTTCATGGGAAGATTAGAAATACCCTATGAAGGGTAGAGACCCTGGCCCAAAAGACAGAAGAATGTGACTGTGTCTTAACATAGAATACTTGAATTCAGAGTATTCTGCTGAGATCAGAAGGGCAAAAGCCTGACTTAAATTTTGCATGATATTAAGAGTGTCTTTTCCTAATAAATACTGAAATACAGAGAGATACTACAGAACAATTAAAAAGTCAAGAGCCATAAGGTAACCATGAGAAGATGGTTTATCTCTTAATTCTTGATTTTTCATCATGATAAACAAATGTTTCCATCTGATCTTTGATGTCTAAAGACAGGATAAAAGTTATTCCACTTCATACTGCTGGTGAATCTTAAGAGTAGAAAACTTGTTGTTGTTGTTTTTTGAGATGGAGTCTCACTCTGTCACTCAGGCTGGAGTACAGTGGTGCGATCTCGGCTCACTGCAAGCTCTGTCTCCTGGGTTCAAGCCATTCTCCTGCCTCAGCCTCCCAAGTAGCTGGGACTACAGGCGCCCGCCACAACGCCTGGCCACTTTTTTGTATTTTTAGTAGAGACGGGGTTTCACCATGTTAGCCAGGATGGTCTCAATCTCCTGACCTTGTGATCCACCTGCCTTGGCCTCCCAAAGTGCTGAGATACAGATGTGAGCCAATGAGCCCAGCCAAGAGTAGAAAACATTTTAATCAGATCTTCAGCAAGTAGATGGCCAGATTTAGCAAATAAAAACATAGGATGCCGATTAAATTTGAATTTTAGATGAACAACAAATAAATTTTTCTATAAGTATATATATATGCAATATTTGGGGACACATTTATACTAAAAAATTATTCATTGCTTATCTGAAATTTAAATTTAACAGGGGATTCTGTATTTTGTCTAGCAACCCTACCACTAAGAAAGCAGGGAGATAGAGCAGAAGGGGAGAAAAATCAAGGATTACCTAAATAAGAGCAACTTGATTTACATTTGCTAGTTTTTGCTTCCCATCTTTTTCCAAGTTTTCTTAAAATGAATATTCATTTTAATATTTAAAATGTTCATTTTAAAATAAGAAGAAATTAAATATAGGCTAGTCTATCATCTTATTTTAACAGGAATCAAAATAAAAGTGTAAAAGGCAAACTATTTAAATAGGCATTTGCAATTTTTGTCCCCCAGAATCTATTCGCTCATCATCTGGTAACAGCCCTCTCCCACCTTCTGGCACTCTCCATTGGCGTATGGATGGGATAGGGTAGCATGTGATTTGGACCTAAGCCAATCAAGAATCTCCATCCTTCTGATCACATTTAGCTGCAGAGGTATACATCACGATCCGAAGTGAAGCCTAGGACATTTGTTCGAACCACTGAGAGAGAGAGACAGATGGGTCCACAAGTCCAGAAATGTGGGACAAGTCAGAGATTAGAGACCTCAATCACATTTCCACAGAGAGTCTGAGATGGAAGCCAACTAGCGAAGAGCTGAGTTGAAAGATGGGAGACAATGGGTCGTAGTGACATTGGTGAGCTCCCTGAAGCCAGCTGTACTTGAAGCCAGCCTGGCATTTTTATTATGAGAGTCAAAAAAGTAACTTTTTTTGCCAATTTTTAGCCCATTGGAGTCTGTCATTTTCAATAGGAAGAGTTATAAATAGCCTACCCTGTGGCCAGTTAAGGATACAAAGAGGAAAAAAAAGGAAAAATGAAGACAGAAAAACATCAAAAAGGTTGGGTGGATTACAGACCCACTCAACTCTGGAAGACAGTTGAGGGAGAGACCTTCAAGAAAGGTACAGAGAGTAAGGAATAAGAGGAAAGGGGAAAGTAACCAAGCCAAAGTAAGAGAAAGAAGAACCCACACCAACACTTACAATACCCTACAGAGAAACAAAGGAGGCACAGGAACATAGTCCATAAGACACAAAGGACATTGGAGAAGCAGCATTCCCATCACATTGGCTCTTATGAGATTTTTACCAAATACCATTAAATAAGGTTTTATTTTCACAACCCTAAATATAAATGAGGACAGTCTTCATGGGCCGTGGATCAAATGACATTAAGTCCAAAAACCAAAGGCTCCCTAGATGTGGTTTGTACAGAATGTCTACATCTAATAGATCCCATACAATGTGGCCCCATCCTAGAGTGTGTTTAACAGGTATGCTGGTTATCTTTGACTCACTGATACCTAGGAAAGAAAGGCTGACAACCTAACCTCATCTCATCCCATCCTAACAGCTAATAAGTACTAGCATTTTATGTGCAGGACATTAGACTAAGTGTTCTATATCCATTATCTCATGAGGTTAGTCCCCTAGCCAAGGCAAGGGGATGAAGAAACTGAAGCTTAAAGAGGCTAATTAATTGGCCTAAGGTCACAGATCTGGTATGTGGTGGAAACAAGACTTGAATGCTAAACTCCAAGCCTTAAATACTATCATCTGCTGCATACCCTGAGTATTTGAGGTTTCTCAATGCCGTGCCTTCCTGTTCTCTTTGTAAAATGGAGACATCTCAGCCTTATGAAGTGTCCATTTTAAAAATACTAAATTTTACCTACTTAGAATTTCTAGAATCTTCTCAAATTATTTAAATTTTTGTCATCTAAAGTTCTTTTCAGGAAGTTTCCTGATTTCCCCATAATGAAAAAGAACATTCAATTCTACAATAACTTTATACTCCAATATTAGCCAATATGTATTGAAGAGAGAAATAGCTATAGTATTTTCTAAATGACTGTATATGCAAATAGTATTTATAGAAGGACACATAAAAAACTAGTAGCAGGTTGTTTCTGGGGATGGGATTTAGGGGTTGAAGTTCAGGGGTAATAGATTTTACACCTATTAAAAAGAATGCTCTGTACTGTGGGAATGTTTTAAATGTAGATACATTATCTTTATTTTTTTTTTTTTTTTTTTTTTTTTTTTTTTTTTTTT
>NC_045435.1:99738352-99782000 GCF_002776525.5 Piliocolobus tephrosceles | reverse complement strand
AGTCTCGCTCTGTCGCCCAGGCTGGAGTGCAGTGGCCGGATCTCAGCTCACTGCAAGCTCCGCCTCCCGGGTTTACGCCATTCTCCTGCCTCAGCCTCCCGAGTAGCTGGGACTACAGGCGCCTGCCACGTCACCCGGCTAGTTTTTTTGTATTTTTTAGTAGAGACGGGGTTTCACAGTGTTAGCCAGGATGGTCTCGATCTCCTGACCTCGTGATCCGCCCGTCTCGGCCTCCCAAAGTGCTGGGATTACAGGCTTGAGCCACCGCGCCCGGCCTCATTATCTTTATTTTTTAAAATTAATTTCTGAACAGATATTAGAAAAGAATTTTAATGAACATAAATCATCACTTTTAACATAATTGAATGTTGTGGAAAAAATTACCTTGCAGAGTAGAAAGGAGGCGCAAGAACTTCTGAACTACTTCCTGCTTCAGAAAGTTTTTATGCAATAACCGGTTTCCTGAGTTCATATACTTCACCAGCTGCTCCAAGACCTTCCTGAAAATGTCGTTTTCACTAGTGGGTCCATCACCATTGCTGAATCCTACAAAACAGCATCAGGTAATGCTTCTGAGTACAGAAATTGCAGCTGTTACAGATTGCAAAAATAACCACAATTCTCCAACCTTCCATATATTCACATGCTGTGCAATATGACTTTGCCACTCCTCCCATCAAGAAGTGGAGCCTCTTTCCCCTCCACCCTCCCCTGATTCTGGACTAGCTTCATGACTTGCTATGACAAATAGTATGCAGTACATGTGATTTTTGTGCCAGTTCTGAGTCTGGGCCTTCAAGAAGCTGACTCTCTTGAGGCTCTGCCTTCATCATGTAAACAAGTCAGGCTAGCCTGCTGAGAGACAAGAGACAACATAGAATAGGAAGGAATCGGACTAGTTGTCTAAACTGAGGCCCTATAGATGTGAAAGAAACCAGCCAACATCAGCAAAGACTACAGACACTTGAATAAGTTCAGTTAAGGCCGTAAGAACAGCCCAGACTAAATTGCTGACCTGTAGGATCAGGAGCTAAATAAATACAAGTTGGTTTTTTGGGTGGTTTTTTTTTTTTTTTTTTTTTTTTTTGAGACGGAATCTCACTCTATCGCCCAGGCTGGAGTGCAGTAGCGTGATCTCGGCTCACTGCAACCTCTGCCGCCGGGGTTCAAGCAAGTCTCCTGCCTCAGCCTCCCGAGTAGCTGGGATTACAGGTATCTGCCACTGCGCCCAGCTAACTTTTGTGTTTTTAGTAGAGGGGGTTTCACCATCTTGGCTGGGCTGGTCTTGAACTCCTGGCCTCATAATCCACTCGCTTTGGCCTCCCAAAGTGCTGGGATTACAGGCGTGAGCCATCACACCCAGCATGCTTGTTGTTTTAAGCCATGAAATTTGGGGTATTTTGTTATGCAGCAATAGATAACTGATACAATTCAGGGAGTGATAGCAGAAAGATGGCTTAGCACACGGCAACATCTAACTACATGTCAACCACCCAAACTTTTATATCTTATTTGCAAGCGGAAAAGGCCAAGTAAGGAGCCATCTCTCTGGCTGAGGAAGGGAAGATAGTATCTTTTTCATTCAACTTATTTGATAAAGTAGTCATGATGAGAAACACCCACTGGCTGGGTGCAATGGCTCACACCTGTAATCCCAGCACTTTGGGAGGCTGAAATGGGTGGACTGCTTGAGCTCAGGACTTCAAGACCAGCCTGAGCAACATGGCAAAACCCTGTCTCTACAAAACATATATACATACACACACATATACATATATATACACATACTCATATATATAAATAAAATACAAAAATTTGCCAGGTATAATGGCACATGCCTGTGGTCCCAGCTACTCGGGAGGCTGAGGCAGGAGGACTGCTTGAGCCCAGGAGGTTGAGGCTAAAATGAGTAATGATTACACCACTGCACTCCAGACTGGGCAACAGAGCAAGACCCTATCTCAAAAGAGAGAAAGAGAGAGAGAGAGAGAAAGAAAGAGAGAAAGAAAAGAAAAGAAAAAAGAAAGAAAATAGTCACTGATGAAGTGTTGGAAAAAAGACAAATTTTTTTTATTAGGTATCAAAAACTATTCTTAATTAAAATGGAATCTTACTGAACAGATAAGGGAGCAGGACTGGACATTTATTTTCACACCAAGTGAAAAGAGCCTGGCCCAGAGTAGCACTATCATGGTTGTGAAGAGACGAATGAATGTTCAATGTGATGTTCTACCAGAGTGGGAATACTTTAAAAGAGACAGGCTATTTGAAAATAGGAAAAAAAAAATTAAGAGCATCCTTCAGTCACGTTCCCCAGCAGTAGACACTAGATTTGCTCATGATTTTTTAAGGAGGAAGTTTATTAAGAAGGAAGACCAGTAGGGGAGTAGGAGAAGCACAATAAGGGTGAGAGAGGAAGCCAAACTCACGTATGCACTCAGGCAAAGTCCCACAGAGGGTGGCCTCAGCCTGATCCCACAAGAAGGCTCTGGAGTGTGAGTCACACTTCAGAGAGGTCCCTCTGCAAGGCAAAGGAAATGGGTTTTCATATTCTCACATCTATCAGTCGCTAGCTACAGGCTGCCTTTGGACAATATAAATTCCCAGACATTTCTGGTTTAAAAAGAAGCATAAGCAAAACAGCCACTATAAGCCCAAAGGCGGTCCCTTGAAAACAAGCCTTGGGTGCTGACTTTTCAAACTGCACACACACCAATGTCAGGGGGCACCCAGAAATGGTAAAAGGGATCCAAGGGAAGCCAGACAGAGCTCTCCAACATCTGCCACACCTTCTGACACACATCTGAATTACATTACAATAAATCAAGTCAGAACACCAGAAACATACACACATCCACTTCTGGGGCAAGTACTCATTGCCCACTCTAATCAAGAGACGTTCAGGTGCCAGGCAGAAAGAGGATCCACTATAGCATCATCCTCCAGAGAACAGAAAATGATAATCATTTGGCAAAGAAAGACCCACATCACCTTGGCTGGAAGCTCACTGAAATAGAAATCGTATATAGTAAAGTAATATCTGGCTAGCATCCCTGGACTTTGTCCTCCCATCTTCATCATGAAATACCTATGAAGACACAAAAAACGATGAAAACTCACAGTACAGGAAAAAAAAAAAAAATAGGACCTTTAGTAAAAGATAAACTTCCTTCACTATCAAGCTGATGGAAACTTGCTGCTTGTCTGCCTGATAAAATATTTGCAAAAACATCATTCTTCCCCTAGGAAAATAAGTTTAGTAAAAAACTCACATGAAAATGAACAGAAACATACTAAGCTCAACAAAAGAGACAATTAGATGCAGCTGCATAATAAATACATGATTACATGGTTCAGACTTGTTAAGAAGACAGTTATAGATGAGCAAAAGATTCAAACATCAGGAAAGAAATCAGAGAATGATACAGATGGAAAGTTGCTAAATACTGACAAATGGTATCCCTTGGTAGGAGGTCTGTGGGTGACTTGTTTACTTCACTGATCTTTTCTGATTTTGTTTCTAAATTTCCATTAAGCTTAAAAAAAGTCAAAAGAAACATCAGGAAACAAAGTTGCTTATGCATTACAATCAAGAGTTTTTTAAAAGATGACTACATAAGTACTGAAAAACAAAAGACTGAATACAAATGTGCTAACATGTAATTACAATAAATTTGCTTTTACATAAAACTATACTTTTACAAAATTTCAACAATGATCACATTTAGCAAATACAGCAGGTCCTCAAATAACATTCCCTTCAACAGTTTCATTATAATATGGATGAGAAAACAAATTGGGTCCCCACCAGGGACACTGTGTGGAGTTTGCACGTTCTTCCCATCTTTGCATGGATTTCCTCTAAGTACTCAGGTTTCCTCCCACACCCCAAAGATGTGCATGATAGGTAAACTGGCACGTCTCAATTGTCCCAGTCTGAGTGAGTATGGATGTGAGTGAGTGAGCCCTGCAATTGAATGGAATCCTGTGGAGGACTGGCTCCCACGTGGCTCCCTGAGCTGCCAGAATAAACTGGCCACCTTCAACACTGAACTGGAATAACTGGGTAAATAAATATCTTACTTGGTTTTACTAACGTTTCTTAAATGTATGTATAGCTCACATTTATTTCCATGTTTAATATTAGATCTTTATTTAGAAGTTTGGTGACGTTTTTGTGACCAAAACTATGCCCTAAGAACTTAACTCTTGTTTGTTATCAATTAACCTATGGTAAAACTGGTTTTGTTATACATCATTTTGCTTAAAGTCAGTTTTCCAAGAACCTGTTAATAATGTTAAGTGATGACTTACTGTGTATATATGCAGATTTGAAATTACAAATTAAAAGGCTCTTCTGAAGTTGCAACCATAGTCAGAAGTAATAGAAAATAGAAATAAATTATTTCAAAGGAGGTTTCATTTTTGTCCAAAATCTTTTTATAAGGTTTAAAAAGCAAAACTGTTAGGTTTTATTACACACATTTTTATCAATTTAAATTTACATTCTCATTGCATTTTATAAAATAAAATATAAATATATAACTAAAAATGCGTGGAGTAAGACTAAATGACCATATCACAAATACATTAATTTTTTTCTGGCAGGTACAATTACAGAGAATTAATAGTTTCTTTTCTACATTTCATAAATTTTCTAAATATATAAAAAGATTGGTTTTATAAAAAGGAAGAAGTATGACAGACATCCTTTAAGTCAATACCCCACGCCTGCATTAACTGAAAACAGGCACTGTTCTGGTGCTGAGCACAGCAGAAAGCAGCTGGCTCCCCACTGGAGGACCAGAGAGACGAGGTTTCAGAGGCCTGATGTAAGCTGACTCGAAAGGCCAAGAACTAGTAAGTCAGAGAGAAGATCACAAACAACTGTGAGGAAAACAAAGGCTCCAATCTTGTGGTTCTTGGTCCTAAGGAAAGTGCTGAGCAGCAACAGCAGGTAGAGAAAATGGACATGCTGCCATCTGGTGGTGGCTGTGAAAACTGGATAAAGACAGTTCTGTAATCTTGACTATTTAGGACTAAAGCCTTGCTCCTCAAAGTGGTCCCTGGCGTGCCCTGGCAGCTAGTGAGAAATACAGAATCTCAGGTTCTGCCCTGAATCTGCTGAATCAAAAGGTGCATTTTAGCAGGCTCCCAAATGATTCGTGTACATGTTAAGATGGAGAAACACTGGTTTAGAGAACAGCAGAAATATTTAGCAAGACCCTTTATTTCTCACCTAGATGCCAAAGCAGCCCCATCCTAAGAGATGAGGACCACTGTTATCAGCAAAATGGGGTACAACAAACTTGAGGAAGAGTCAAGGGAGAAAGTATCTTTCATCGTGGTCTGTAAAGTGGAATGTTCATTCATCTGGGTGTAAAACAACTCATATCCTAATGTTATTTTGTACTCAGGACTATAGATGCGAAAAACAAATGTTAGGCACAGGTACAGCTCCCTAGCAGCAGCTCTTCCTAAAGATAATGCTTCCATCTGTCCCTTTAATGGATTAGGACAGGGAAGGATTAAGGTCCATAAAAACAAAGTGGATCCTCCTTCATTCCCATGGCCCTGCGCCTCCTCCTTTGATTCTCCCATAGTCTCCTCAGCTACTGTTCTGGATAGAAACACCTTCTGGGAGCTAAAGTCTAAAGCTACATTATCCCATACATGGCCACTAACTTACATAAAATTACAGTTAATTAAATAAAATTAAATGTCTGGTTCTTCAGATGCACGAGCCACACACATTTCAACTGCTCAACAGTCACATGTGATGAGTGGCTATCATATCAGACAGAATAGGTGTAGGACATGTCCGCCATCTAGGAAAATTATACTTCATGGACATGGTCTAGAAAGATCCCCCAGCCCCCTCCTTAGTGGGGCTTTAAACTTTGTGCCATCAGTAAAATCTTAGAAAAAATGTATGCGTGTAACTCTGTACAACTCTCTGGATGTATAAAGGAACAGTGACATTCAGTATATAATTTCATTTGAAGATCATCACCTATGGAGTTCACATAGGCTTTAGGCTTCTCCATGAGTTCTACTGCTGGGCCAGGAGCCGCGGCTCACGCCTGTAATTGCAGCACTATAGGAGGCTGAAGTGAGTGGACCACCTGAGGTCAGGAGTTGGAGACCAGCCTGACCAACACAGTGAAACCCCATCTCTACAAAAAATACAAAATTAGCCAGGCATGGTGGTGTGTGCCTGTAATCCCAGCTACATGGGAGGCTGAGGCAGGAGAATCACTTGGACCCAGGAGACGGAGGTTGCAGTGAGCAGAGATTCTGCCATTGCACTCCAGCCTGGGCAACAAGAACAAAACTCTGTCTCAAAAAAAAAAAAAAGAGTTCCACTGCCTAGAATACTTTGGGAAATGTACGACTCTACCTTGCCAGCCCTTCCTGATTAACTTATCCTCTTTATAGATTTTATTTTACTAGTTCCTTTCACTCACGTTTCTCTATAGTCTTTCAGTATTCCTCCAGCACAGCAAGAAAATCTTTGTGACCAATGGTCTGGAAAACTTTACAGAAATCAAACATCCAACAAGTTTACCATTGAGTGTGGAAGGCTTTAGGCTTGACTGCATCCACTACAATCACAGGCTACCTGGTGAGCCGAATGGCAAGCCTAGAACAATGAACAGTCCTCTCATGCATGCTTTTCTGCCAAGCAAATACAGGTGAATTCTAATGAGTGAAAAGGGGACACGCTGAGATTCTACTAAGTCTTTTCCCTTGGTTCCAAACCCGGGTCACATTTAACTGGTGAAGGAGAGAGAAAAGAAGCAAGAGCAAGAACCTTGCCTCAGAAGACAAAGCATTTTTAGGATTAACAGATATTCAAGGATTGTATTAAACAAAGAAACTAAAAAAAAACACCTAAAACCTTAAAAATTAAACCAACATGAATGACTTAGGTCAAAGACTTTAACACTAAATAGAACATACACAATATTCTAAGAACTGAGATTAAAATTAATAGAAGATAAAATTTGCAGGCCAGCACAGTGGCTCACATCTGCAATCCCAGCACTTTGGGAGCCCGAGGCGGGCGATCACCTGAGGTCAAGAGATCAAGACCAGCCTGGCCAACATGCTGAAACCCCGTCTCTACTAATAATACAAAAATTAGCCGGGTGTGATGGTATACACCTGTAATTCCAGCTACTCAGGAGGCTGAGGCAGGAGAAACGCTTGAACCCAGGAGACAGAGGTTGCAGTGAGCCGAGATCGCACCACTGCGCTCCAGTCTGGGCAACAGGAGCGAAACTCCATCTCTTAAAATATATATATATACACACATAAATATATACATATATATGTTGCAAACAAGTCAGCCATTTTCTACCACTAAGTAGTAGTTCTTCTTTTGCTGTTATTTTAAAATCTGAAAATTCACTGACCTGTTTGGCTACTTGCAGTTTCTCAAATCATGGAAACCATTCTGAAACTGAGATGATATGCATAAGCTCTCAAAAAGCATTCCACAATAATCTATTCATTATACTACCTCACAGAATAAATTAGTATTCCTAAAAACAGGAGGTCATTTAAAAACTAAACACGGTATGTCAAAGCTTTGAAAGAACACCCATGAAGTGGGGGGGGGGAGAAGAGGGCTCTACCCCTCTCTCCTGTTCTCACAGTCTCATAGAAATGACACCTTTAAAATAAATAATTAAAAACTAAAACATAAATGGGGAAATGGAGTTGAGGGAGAAGTGTTTTAAAAAGCAGCTTTAATCTCCCTCACATAAAACTTTTCTTACTCCGGCAACTGCAATAATCTACAGCCTGACAGACTATCTCTGACCCCAACACATGCCCTCTTCAGGTTGCCTGCAATTTGCTGCCCACTTGCACATTCAAGGGAGGGAGTGTTTCTAGGGAAGCACATTTAAATAACTGCAGGAAATGCATGCTAACCAACTATTAAGTATTAATCAATCCAGTCCTTCAAACATAAATACAAACCATCCAAAGATCAGAAGATAATTAGGGAAAAGGAATAGCACAAAAGAGAAGCAAGAAAATGAGTCAGGTCAGGTACGGTGGCTCGCGCCTGTAAGTAATCCCAGCAATTTGGGAGGCCGAGGCAGGTGGATTACTTGAGGTCAGGAGTTCGAGATCAGTCTGGCCAACATGGCAAAACCCAGTCTCTTCTAAAAATACAAAAAGTAGCCGGGTGTGGTGGTGTGCACCTGTAATCCCAGTGATTCAGGAGGCTGAGGCAGGAGAATCGCTTGAACCTGGGAGATGGGAGGTTGAGTGAACTGAGATCGGATCCCCAAAAGTAACATTAATAATTCAGGGAAGAAAGGAGAAAGTTTTTTTTTAACAAGTTATTTGCTTTTTTAAATGCAATTCAAGAAGATGTGGCAAATATAAAACATGAATAAGCTTCTATAGATAAGAAACAATCAGAACAAAAAGAGTTCTCGAAATTAAAACTATAATTTTCCAAATTAAAAAATGCAGCGATGGACAAGATGAATTATAAAAGTAGAAGCTTTAGACAAATTTAAAGATCTGGGAAGAGAAAAGGACATAGAAAGTGGTAGGGAAAGGTACAGAGACATATATTATAAATTCAAGAAGCTCATCCATTTAATAGCAGTGGCAAAGGGAAAAAGAGATTTGGATGGGAACAAAATAATAGAAGATAAATGCCTCTGGGCTAAGAAAACAGAATGCAAGGGGCCAACAGGTGCCAAGCCAGAAGAATGAGGAAGGACCCACATCTAGATACATATAGGGAAATTTCAGGACTCCAAGGACAGAGAAAATTCTAGAGGGGGAAAAAATGAGACTGACATCAGACTTCTCTCAGCAGTAGTGGGGGCTAGAAGATAATGAAATAATTTATACAAAGTTGTGAGGAATAAGGTTTTACAGTATATTTCATAAAACTAAGACAGCATAGATACTGATGAACATAACAGAAAAGGCTACCATTAAACTATGACATGTCATTGATTATAAAACACATTCCCATTTCAAAGATGTTAAAATTTTGCAGGTGGGGAGGCGGGGAGTGTAACTTACTATTGATGAAATAACAATGCCTATATTCAGACAAATTATCCATCAATATGAGGATAAAAGAAAGACATTTTCAAAAATTCTGTAAGTCTACTATCTATGCCTCCTCCATGAAAAACTTACTTGACCAAGTACTCCAACATATCAAGGAGGAAATCTATGTGGATAACAGTACCATAGGAGTCATGTATGAGTGTTAGAACTACAAGAAGTATAAAAATATATACATGTTTCATTAAACTGAGATGCTTAAAGAGGATCACATTTAAAGAGCAAAGTTTTCAGGACATTTGGTGATTCCTTTCTATGGGTCTGCCCATGCTACTAGTTGTGGAAAGAGTAACATTTACATAATCTTACTACCATGCAAATGTCATTCACTAATTTGCAATTTTTAGAAGCAATCTGTAGATGAAGCATGAAAAACTCAAGAGTTAAGAAATAGAATATAAATAACATAAATAGCATTACTAGACAAAACCCAACAAATGGGAGTGACACAGCCAAGCACTTCATCTTTTACGTGGTCTTGTCAGCAGATGCTGTCCAAAATTGATAAATCAAGAAATAGAGACGTATGCGTATTTTAAATTGTTGGCCATAATTGTTTCTAAGGAATAGACTTCATTTTTGTTATCTCATATTGTAATTTTTTTCCTTTTTTTGCTGTGTACATGCATGGGGAAAAAAAAAAATCACCCACACTGTCCAAAGGTGGACTTGGAAAAGTTCCCAGAATGTCATAGCATCTCTCTAAATAAGAGCTGTCTCGTTCTACCTTTAAAAAAAAGAAAAGCAAACAAGTTTTCCAAAGATTGGTAGGTCTCACTTCTATATATATACCAAAAAGAGATAAACTGATTTATATCTAATGTCACAGAACCAGTTTTATCCCCCCCAAAAGTTAATACACTGGAAGCTGTACCTGATAGGTCCTTAGAACACGTAGCTAGCTTTTCCAAGTGACTGTTGATTTTCTCGATGGCTTTGAAGTTCTTATTCCTCTTCAGGACATCCACAACAGACCGAGACTGTTGATCCAGCAAAGTGGGATCTGCCCCAAAGCGCAGGAGCATCTGCACATCCTCTGTTTGTCCTAGGGCAGGCCAAAATGAGAAGGGGGGTTTGTCGTGGTTCCTTCCATAAGATGTCCCCATGAGTGCTCTTCTTCTCAATCTCCTCCCAAGCAGCCCAGGGCAAAAGGACTAGGGTCCTCTGTTTGTGGAGCCTCAACTGCTAGCCTCAGGTAGTCCACCCAACTCCCTGAAGCAAGGAGTTCTGTGGAGAGTGGGAAGGACAATAGCTTTCAAGAGGTTCAGAAGTGCGCTTCTCTCTACCTTTCTCCCCTCTCCTTGGTAACAAGCAAGGAGAGGGGGAATCTTGTTACTAGGCAACAGTTACAGCTGTAAGGATAACATCAAGCTGTGACTTCAGATTTCTTTATTCCCTAGAGAGGAAACAAAATATTCTTCCAGGAGAAAAGTCTGCCTGGAGACAGGACATGAAAGCAGTGATTGCTTTGGCATCAGGGGCTGTTTTGTCACTGTTACCACCCTCCTAGCCCCAACTCTCTGGATGCCAACTCCATTTGCTGCTCTGATGTATCTATTTGCCAAGCATCAAGGTATGTCTGTGGTCACAGATGCAACTGTTTGCAGAATGAAACAGGTATATCTCCCTGGGGGTACACAGACTTAAATGGGCACAGAAAGTTAAATGAATCAATGCCTAATCTCCAACTTCCATATGTAAGCTTTCCTAAAATTCACCTCCTGAGAAGGCAACTGCCCTTCTCCCACTTTACAAAACAAAAAACAAAATTAAGTCATATTTCCTGCCCATCGAGAATCTCACTGTGGTAGGTAGAATTCTAAGCCCCCAAGATTTCTGACCTGCTGTGCATCCACACCTTTTCCCAGTTATTCAATCAAATACTAGCCTGGGTCCTGCTGTGATGAAACTTTGCAAATGAAACAAAGGTCCCAAATCAGTTTACCTTAATATGGGGAGATTATCCAGAGAGACCTGACCTAATCACATGAGTCCTAAAGGTTAAAGTTCTAGAGGTCAGAGATTCAGAGTATGAGAGGGATTTGATGCACAAGAAATTCTCCTCTGCTGGTTTTGAAGATACAGGAGACAGGACAAGGAATGTGTGTGGCCTGCAGAAGCCAAGAGCAGCCTCTGGCTAATAACCAGAGCAGCCTGTAGCTAGTAACCAGCAGAGAAACTGGGATCTCAATCAACAATGGCAAAGAACTGGATTCTTCCACAACCATGTGAGCTTAAAAGACGGCCCAGAACTCCAAATGAGAACATAGTCAAAGCCAACACCTTCAGCCTTGCAAGACACTGAGCAGAAAACTCAGTCACATCATGTCACTCTACTGACCTAGAGAACTGTGGGCTAATAAATGGGTGTTGTTTCAAGCCACTAAGTGTATGGTGACACAGCACAACTATAATATACTGCCCCAAAGGAAGTTAAAAACTCCTTACCTCCAAGGTATCAACCCAAAGGACAATTAAAACTAACTGATACCTGCAAAACCTCTTTTAAAAGGCACTACATAATCTATCCTTACCTACTTCCCCCCAGAATTTTATTTTTATGTTTAACAATTACAGAAATTTTACTATATTTATGTTGTTTTGATAAGCTTCATATTGGTAATTAGTAATAATTCAATCCAGAAAAAAAGTAATGCTTACAGCCTTACAATCACAGAAATGTTGGAAGGACATCATTTCCATTCTATTAAATACAAGTAAAGAAGTGAGGTAACAGTTTTATTTTAAAATATCCATGTGTACAAAATTATACAAAATTCCACGTCAACTTAAATACCTACAGAGAGGTACACAGATTTTCAAAATTCTTTAAGGGGAAAAGGAAGCAAAATTTGAAAACCGCCAACAAATTAGACTTATTTTTTCGTCTCGTCAGTATCCATTCTCCCTTTTTCTGAGAACCACCCAGTTTTCCTTTGAGAAAGCACCTCCTCTCTCTCAGCCTTACCTGATTTGATGGTGTGAACACCAGACAGACAGACACACACCCCTGTGACAACCACATTCTCTACCATTTCACCAACTCCCAGGTCCAGGGGCTAACACTTAAACAGGATCTGGCCACTCAGATCATTCTGTTCTTCAGGCTCTATCCCATACCCTCTTCCAGGGGCTAAATCCTGTCCAGGGCCTTGTCAGTCAGATCATTCCATTCTTCTGGCTCTAGTGATTCATTGGTTCATAGAGGACATGTGACCAAAGTCAGGTCACTAAGACACACTAGGAGGACTTATTATACTCAACTATTGGGAGGAGGCATCCTCCTTGACTGAGATTGACAAATTGGCAGAAAGTAAGCCTGAAGGTTCTGGCGGCCTTAACTGAAAGGCAGCCTGTCTAAAAACAAAGCTAACAGAAAGAAGAAATAACCACAAATCGCTATGGATGAAAACAAACAAACACAACAACTCTCCCAACAACACTTTCAAAATGAACATATCAAACTTGATTTTCATTAGAACGTAATTATTTCTTCACACAAAGGACTAAGAGGCAAGACAGACTCTTGAAGACAGCTTTGGAGCAAGCAACTGAACCAAACTCTGGAGTCTTCAGTCATATGAGACAATAAATTCTCTTTCTTGCCTAAACCGGTTTGAATGTAGCTTCTAACCAAGACACATGCAATGATCCAAACTCACTTCTTCAATTTTAGGAGCTAACCATATCTAGACTTGGGTTCTGCTGCTGCCCAGCTCTGGTGAGTTCCTGAGCCCCTGCCGTCCTGGGCCTCTCAAATCTGTATGCACCAGAGCCAAAGAGACCATTGTAACAACAAGCACCCACCAAACTACAAACAAAGCTGAAGATTTCTAAGGCCCAACTGATGCTGCAATTTTTTCAAATGGGTTTAAAATTTAGGCCAACTTAAATAATCTGGAGAGTTCTTGATTCTCTATGTACCAAAAAATACTTAAGAAGGAGATAATAAACTCAGTGTTCAGGCAACATTTCTGGGGTTTAAGTTATCAATAGCTTTCAAAATCCAAATACATACCAATATGCTAGCACATCTTAAACATATATGCTTTTACTTGTACATCATAAAATATTTGCAGAAAAAAAAATCTAAGATATTAGTAACATTCATTCCTTGGTGCCTAATGGACAGAGAAGAATAGAGACCCTTGATGTATACATTTTGTACCTTTTGATTTTTTAATATATTTAAAATTTAAATAAAATTAAAATATATCCAAATAAATAGCATGTACAATTCCTTCAAACGAGCAACTTCTTAACTAGGAAATCATCCTATAGATACAACCCCACTGATTCACAAACATGTACGTAAAAGAATGGTCTCCAAGCATTCAATTGCAAAATGAACTAAAATACATTTAACCATCTATCAGTATGAGCTGCTAAAAAAATGAAACTGCCATGCCGATACTATTAGGGAAAGATGACTAAGATACATTGTTGCTGAACAGAATGTACAGTGTACCTACATTTATATTTACAAGGGAAAATACTGGCATTATAAAAATACATTACTGGCAAAACTCACAAAAAAATGTTTTAGTAGTTGATTTTGTAGAAAGAGATTTATCACATTCTTTGAAAGCATCTGAATTTTTTAAAGGCGTATAAAACTATGAAACTATGTATTGACCATCGTTCACCAGTATTTTAAATAATAAACGATATACAGTTGGATAACATTCTGATTAATACCAAGTTGTTTTTCCTGGCTTCTGCTGAACCAGGAAAAGACTGAGCGTACATGTGAAGAATGAGTTGAGGTAAAGAAAAAACATGTGAGTCAATAGTTTAGATCAGGGGTCCCCAAACCCCCAGCTGTGGACAGGTGCTGGTCAGTGGCCTGTTAGGAAGTGGGCCTCACGGTAGGAGGTGTATGGAGGAGAGCGAGCATCACCGCCTGAGCTCCACCTCCTGTCAGATCAGCAGCAGCATTGGATTCTCATAGGAGTGCAAACCCTATTGTGAACTGCACGTGTGAGGCATCTAGGATCTATATTGCCACTCTTGAGAATCTAACTGATGCCTGGTAATCTCAGGTGGAACAGTTTCATCCCAAAACCATCCTCTTCTCCCACCCCCAACTACACCCCACCATCTGTGGAAAAATTGTCTTGCACAAAACCAGTCCCTAGTGCCAAAAAGGTTGGGGACCGCTGGATTAGATTACAAGAGTTTGTTCACTCATTTACAGCTGCAGGTCCTAAACTGCCAACATCTCTAACCATCTGATTAGTTTCCATGAGCCACATCTTAGATATTCCATGAATCATGACCTTTTAGTCAATGTAGCAACAGGGATTTCAACTTACATGTTCTTACCTGTAAGTGAGGGCTACACAACTAGAATACATGGATACCAGGAGGGAAACAACAGACACTAGGGCCCACTTGAGAGTGGAAGGTGTAAGGAGGGAGAGGATCAAAAACAACACTTATCAGCTACTATACTTATTACTCAGGTGATGAAATGATCTGTACACAAAACCCCTATGACATGCAGTTTACCTATATAATAAACCTACACATGTACCCCCCGAACCTAAAATAAAAGTTCAAAACAAAAAATAAAGAAAAAAAATGGTTCACTCAAAGAATCTTTTTAAATGCCCATTTAACTGTCTTGTTTAATTAAAACATACTAGGATTTTCCTAGTTTCCTCATCCTGGATAGGGAGGCTGCTGGGTTGTTGGCAATAATAAAATTTTTCTTTAAGGAATTTTGCTAACAAACCATTGCATTTTTAGATATAAATGCTTTTAAATTATCAATTTAAATTGCCTGATTAATTAGAATCATTTATTTCACTTGATACACATGGCTTCAGGAAAGTTTTCAATTTACCTGGAAGTGACTTATCCCTTGGGTTGCTCATAATGATTGCATATTAGAAACATGGGCTTCCCTGTGACTTTTGTTCTGGCAATTGTTTAAAGAAAAAGAAAGAAAACCATTTACATATACATACACAAAACAAAACAACCAGAATGATCCTCAGGCTTATGAGAAGCCAAGTTATGATTAATGACTATGAGAATTTCCCCCAACATTTAGAAAATCTGTTCTCTACTGCAGAGGAAATAATATACCATGGTATCGAATGTTCTTTACTGATAAAGGAAGCAACTACAGAGAGCTTTTGTTTCTTTGTTCAAAGTAACCAGTGCTATTGATGAAAAACACAACAACAAACCCAACAACTCTTCCAACACCATTTGAAAATGAACATATCAAACTTGATTTTCATTACAATGTAGTTATTTCTTCACACTAGTAAATGAAAAACCAAGACCCAGATTTTATATTTTATATTATACACACACATCATTATCATCATCATCATCATCATCATCATCTTCTGGACAAGAATGCCAAGTTAGTCTTTCTTCATAAAAAGCAATTACAATTTAAGAAAAATCCACACTTTTCTCTTTTGCCAGCATCAAGTTGGCCTCATTTGAATCTTTCCATCTCATGAGAAATATCGATTCTCCATTGCTGCCTGTGGCACCAATTATTCTTTCAGGATTAAGACCTCTAGCAAGCCCTCTTGGTTTCTCAGCAGCATCATTTTCCTTCTTGGATTTGCTGTCATCAGATTTACTGTGAGATAAAGTATTTTGTAATTTCTTTACTTAATTTGGGAATTAATAAATGCTTCAATTAACTCTGGAGAATATAAATTTTCTTCAGGTAACCAAGCATTGTTTCACGATGTTCTTCCATCTACAGGTCTGTAGCATCTGTAAATTCCTTCCACTTGAAGAAATAGCCACTTTCCCTTTCACTACATATCAATCTACTACTTTTTCCACCACAAATTCTCTAACTTTTTTACTCTTTCCATTCTGTTTTTTTCCCCTTGTTTGCAATGTAGTTTAATTGGAGGCCATTTTCTTATTACACACTTGAAGAGCCACTATTCACTGCCTCTTAGCAGTTCTGGGTCATGGGTCTGTGGCATCTCCAACCCTGTGCACCTTAAGCTCAAGCCAGATCCAATGAACTTTTTTTTTATCAAAAGCATGAACTTTCAATATTTTCCCCCTTTAAAATATTTTTTCAGTTGAGATACAGCTCATATAACATAAAATCCATTCTTTTAAAGTGTATTATTTGCCCGGGTGTGGTGGCTCATGCCGGTAATCCCAGCACTTTGGGAGGCCGAGGCAGGCAGATCACCTGAGCTCAGGAGTTCAAGACCAACCTGGCCAACATGGTGAAACACCGTCTCTACTAAAAATACAAAAATTAGCCAGGCGTGGTGGCATGTGCCTGTAGTCCCAGCTACTCGGGAGGCTGAGGCAGGAGAATAGCATGAACCCGGGAGGCAGAGCTTGCAGCGAGCAGGGATCACACCACTGCCCTCTACTTGGGTGACACAGTGAGACTCCATCGCAAAAAAAAAAAAAAAAAAAATTAGCCAGGCATGGTGGCACATGCCTGTAGTCCCAGCTACTTGGGAGGCTGAAGCAGGAGAATCACTTGAACCCAGGAGGCAGAGGTTACAGTAAGCCGAGATCACATCACTGCACTCCAGCCTGGGCGACAGAAGGAGAATCTCTCTCAATAAATATAAACTGTATAATTTAATTAGTTTTAGTATATTTCTGAAGTTGTACAACCATCACCACTATCCAATTCCAGAACATTTTCATCACCTCTAAAATAAATCTCATACACGTTAAGTTGTTCTCTACTCCCCTTCCCCAACCCCTGGCAACCAGTAATCTACTTTCTGTCTCTAGGATTTCCTTATTCTGGACATTTCATATCAACGAAATCATACAACATGCGGTCTTTTTTGTCTGCTTGTTTCACCTAGCATAACACTTGCAAGCTTCATCCGTGTTGTAGCTTGTATCAGTACTTCCTTTTTATGGTTGGATAATATTCCCTTGCATGGATATGGCATATTTTGTTTATCCATTCCTCAGTTGACAGAGATTTGGGTTGTTTCCACTTTTCTGGCTATTGTGAATAATGCTGGTATGAATAACCATGTATAAGTTCTTATTTGGGCATGTTTACATTTTTTCTGGTATATACCTATGAGTGACATATTTGGTCTTTCCGTTTAACTTTCTGAGCAACTGTCAAACTGTTTTCCAAAGCAGATGCAGCATTTTTCTTACCCACCAGCAATGCATGAAGGATCCAAGTTTTCCATTTCCTTGTCAACATTTGTTATCTTTTTTTATTTTAGTCATCCTCGTGGGTATAAAGTATACTGAAAAATTTTAAACTGGTTTTTAGAAAGGTATTCAAAGACGCCTATAACACATGAATAGGCAAAGAGATAAATAGAATAAAACAAAGTTCAGCATCAGTGGCATCTCAAATTACTGAGGTTAAGACAGACTTTTAAATAAATAGTACAGAGACAAATAGGTAATCATTTGGAAAAAAGTAAAGCTAGATTCTTACAATAAACTACAATGGACCAAGAATCTAAATGTAAAAAAATGAAACAGTACAGGCACCTGAAGACAATACGGGTGAGTTCCTCTTTAACTTTGGTGTAAGGAAAGACTTTGTAACTCCAAATCTGGAGGCAATAAACAATAGATTGATAAATTTGACTATATAAAAAGAAAAACAAATTGCATGACAAAAAACACCAAAGTCAGAAGACAACTGACAAACTGGGAGAAAATAATTGCAATATATACCACGGACAAAAGGTAATGAGCAAAGAATTCTTAAAAATTGAGGACAAAAGACCAAAAACCATATAGAAAAATGGGAAAGAGACATGAACATATATATAATTCATAGTAAAAGGTATTAAAATAATTCTTTTTTTTTTTTTTTTTTTTTGTGGTGCTTTCTGCTCTGGATGTGAGACGGAATCTCGCTCTGTCACCCAGGCTGGAGTGCAGCGGCCTGATCTCAGCTCACTGCAAGCTCCACCTCCCGGGTTCACGCCATTTTCCTGCCTCAGCCTCCTGAGGAGCTGGGACTACAGGCACCCGCCACCTTGCCTGGCTAGTTTTTTGTATTTTTTAGTAGAGACGGGGTTTCACCAGGTTAGCCAGGATGGTCTCGATCTCCTGACCTCGTGATCCGCCCATCTCGGCCTCCAAAAGTGCTGGGATTAGAGGCTTGAGCCACCGTGCCCAGCCTAAAATGATTCTTAAACACATTCTTAAAAGTGCAACCTCACACTTAATTAGAGAAATGCAAATTAAAACTATACTAAAAAAACAATTCTCACCTATGGGATCAGAAAACTTTTAAAAATAAGAACAAATTCTACTGGTGAGACTGTTGTGAGAGAAGCACCCTCACACATTGTTGGTGGTAACTCAAATTGGTACAACCCTCTCCCGGATGAAAAATTGATATTATCTAACAAAACTACATATGCATTTATACATATGAATTAATATGGAATGATTTCCAGGACACACTCTCAGTGAAAAAAATCAGGTGAGGTGCAATGGCTCATGCCTGTAATCTCAGCATGTTGTAAGACCAAGGCAGGCAGATCATTTGAGCCCAGGAGTTTGAGACCAACCTGGAAAACATGGCAAAACTCTGTCTCTACCAATAACAACAAAAAAATAGCCAGGCATGGTAGCACATATCTAGTCTTTGCTACTCAGGAGGCTGAGGTGGGAGGATCGCTTGAGCTTGGGTGGGTGAGGCTGCAGTGAGCCAAGACTGCACCTCTGCATTCCAGACTGGGTGATAGAGTGAGACCCTGTCTCAAAAAAAAAAAAAAAAACCACACACACACAGAGAAAAGAAAAGAGAAGAAAGAAAAAGTAAAGTGACAAGGAGTAACTACACAACATAACTCTTCACGAAAAAAAGAGAAAAAGGAGGTATAAGAAAATGGCATGTGTGTGCTCATTGCTGCAAAAGAAATCCAGAAAGAATAGGCCTGAAATTAAAGAAACTGATAATCTATAAGACTGGATGGGCAGGGGGCAGCAAGGAGGAGGAAATGGAAATGGCCAGGGAGCAAGGATGAGAAGGAAGTGACATTTTTCTAAGCCAATTTTTTGTTAAGTTCTGAGGCCCTTCATATACCCAAACTATAAACAAAATCAATCAGGATGTGGGGCGAATCAAAAAATGGAACACAATCACTAAAAAAATGAGTCTGAGTGTTCTACAAATTACTAACAAAACCATAGTAAAGGGGGTGGGAAAGAAAAGAACTACCAGTATCTTAAACGGATGCTCCAAGGCTAAAGACAAAAAACACTGAATATAAATGAACATAAAATGAATATAAATCTAGTCAGTAAATGTGTTTCCCACAGAGGTATTATGGGTTACCTAGTCTGAAACTCATAGACTGAGTAAGTATAAATATACTGTAGATGAACAATGTTACAAATGAAAAAGACTGAATGATCATGGTGTTTGGACTGGAATCAGAGGTATCAGTATAAACTCATGGTTTTTAACATAGACATACGCAGAGAGATACAATAATACAGATCTACAACTGTATTATTGATGTACATCTGTATTATACAGATCCTACATCTGATTATATACTACTTCATCAGTCAGTGCACATACACGTATGTCCTAGCTCTTATCTGCCGAGAAGTCCTAGAAACAAGGACACTCCGCTTAGCAATGGCATACCTAGTACCAGATCTTGTTTCCTCTAACATCCTCCGACAGGAACCAGGGATCCTTAGAGAAGTGGATGATTCCAGGGCTGGGACAGGGAACACGCAATATGAACGTGGAACACCTTATGGTGTCTGAAAGTAAGGAAGTGCTCAAATAAAGATGGGGACTTTTTGAAGGAACACAGGGGCCAGTCTGAAGAATGCCTTATGGCTAAAGCTGGAGCAATGTTAGCAACAAAATAAATAATCATAGCATTGGATTTTATCCCATGGAATAAAATAAATATCCGAGTCCATACTGAAATCATTAAATAATTGAATATACAGGGAGAAGGAACAGCTCTTCATTACAGAAGAATTCCAAGAAATAGGGTGGGCGTGGTAGCTCACGCCTGTGATCCCAGCACTTTGGGAGGCCCAGGCGGGTGAATCGCCTGAGGTCAAGAGATCGAGACCATCCTGGCCTACATGGTGAAACCCCACCTCTACTAAAAATACAAAAATTAGCTGGGCGTGGTGGCACGCACCCGTAATCCCAGCTACTCGGGAGGCTGAGACAGGAGAATCGCTTGAACCCAGGAGGCAGAGGTTGCAGGGAGCCCAGATTGCACCACTGCACTCCAGCCTGGAGACAGAGCGAGATTCTGTCTCAGGGGGCAGGGGGAATAAAATATTTCAAACAATAAATGTAGACAGAAAGAAGAAAAACTTTAGATCAACATTAATCAAAGACCATAGTAATATCTGTAGCTCTCAAGATCTACCAATGGATAAAAAACTTAGTGGGCAGAAGTTTGAGGAGAAACAGGGTATGTGCACAGTTTCAAAGTATCTCCTCCAAGATACTCATTAACTACAAAAGAAAAGATAGTAATTTTAGAGTGGAGAAGCCCCACACATCACACCTTGACCAATAACCAAGGTTAATATAAGAATTATTGACATCATGAACCCCTTGGTACAATTCACTGAGGACACAAAATCATTTCTGTAATATTGTTACCAAAAACACGTAACTTCATTCCAGTCATAACAGAATATCAAACAAACCAAAATTGATAGATAGTCTACCAAATAACTGACTACTACTCTCCGAAAGGGTCAAGGTAACAAAAGGCAAGGAAAGACTGAGGAATAGTCACAGACTACAGAACACTAAGGAGACAAAAACTAAATGCATTGTGGGATCCTGGAACAGAAAAGGTACATTAGTAAAAAAAGCTAGTAAACTCATATGAGGTCTGTATATTAGTGGACAGTATTATATCAATGTTAATTTCTTCATTTTGATAATTACACTTTGCTTTTATTTTATTTTTTAGAGACAAGGTCTCAGTCAATTGACCAGGCTGAATGCAGCAGCATGATCGTAGTTCACGGCAGCCTCGAACTCCTGGGCTCAAGCCATCTTCCCGCCTCAGCCTCCTGAGTAGCTAGGACTACGGGCCTGTGCCACCACACCCAGCTAATTTTTTTATGTTTATTTTTATAGAGACAGGATCTCACTATGTTGCCCAGGCTGGTCTCAAACTCCTGGGTTCAAGTGATCCTCCCACCTTGGCCTCCCATATTGCTGGGATTACAGGTAGGAGGCACTGTGCTGGCCTAAACTTTGATTATGTAACATGCTAACTTTATGAGGAGGCTGGGTGAGGGGAGTACAGAAAATCTCTGAACTATTTTTGCAACTTTTCTGTAAGTCTAAAATCAGTTCAAAATAAAACATTTAAAAAAATAGAGACAAGATTTTCCCTGATGAAAAAGAGGAAGATGAAGAGGGTTTGGGAGAAAGCAGAAGAAGGAGAAGGGGCCTGTGAGAGGTGAGAAGCCTCCTTCGTTGGAGATCATAGTGGAAGCCTATGTTGACATCTATACGAAGGAAGAAAAGGTCCTCTTTTTTTTTTTTTTTCAGGCAGGAACTTGCTCTGTCACCCAGGCTGAAATGCAGTGGCGCGATCTTAGCTCACTTCAACCTCTGCCTCCCAAGTTCAAGTGATTCTCCTGCCTCAGCCTCCCGAGTAACTAGGACTACAGGTGCCCACCACCACTCCCAGTTAATTTTGCCATGTTGCCCAGGCTGGTCTCAAACTCCTGGGCTCAAGTGATCCACCCACCTTAGCCTCCCAAAGTGCTAGGATTACAGGCGTGAGCCACCACACCCAGCCAGCCCTCTCTTTACTTTACATTTTATCCTCCCAACTTTCAGAAAGTTAGGGTTTCTGTATTAGAACTAGTATAAAATTGTTATTCTAAGCTACATACAGGTTAGAGTCTAAGCCACATATGGCTATAGAGCACTTGAAATGCATGAGATGTGGTGAAAGGAGTGAAACACATGCTAGATTTCAAAGACAGTACAAAACAAAAAATAAAGAGAAAAATGGCCGGGCACGGTGGCTCACACCTGTAATCCCAGCATTTTGGGAGGCTGAGGCAGGCAGACCACAAAGTAGGGAAATCGAGACCATCCTGGCTAACATGCTGAAACCCCATCTCTACTAAAAATACAATAAATTAGCTGGGCATAGTGGCACGTGCCTGTACTCCCAGCTGCTTGGGAGGCTGAGGTATGTGTTGACAGCTACAGGTACTACTATGGTCTTTGATTAATGTTGATTTAAAATTTTTGTTCCTTCTGTCTATGTTTATTATTTTGTTTTGGTTTTTTTTTTTTTTTTTTTTTTTGAGATGGAGTCTGGCTCTGTAGGCTGGAGTGCAGTGGCACAATCTCAGCTCACTGCAAGCTCCACCTCCTGGGTTCAAGCGATTCTTCTACCTCAGACTCCCGAGTAGCTGGGACTACAAGTGCGTGCCATTATGCCACACGCATGTCAAGAGACCTGGAGATGTGTTTTTTGCAAATCAAAGAGTCAGACAGGAAGTATTTTTTCTTGAAGATTTGCAGGGTAGAGATATGCAAAGAGAGCACAATGATTGTTGTGGCACATTCTTTAACCATAAATTACTAGGCTAATGTTAGGTTTAGCACAGTGGTATGCTAAGACCCAGTTCATATCAGTTCACAAGAGCCAATTGTTTAATGTCCAGGAATGTTGCAAGCTGGTTGATAAAAATTATAATTAAAAAAATTGTATGACAAACAAAACCCATCACTTCCTAATAATTTTTACTACATTTTGCTATTATCTATGATGAGGTTTCTTTACTTCTATCTTAATATGTATCTGTATGATAAAAATAAAATATAACGTCCTACCACACATCTCTTCCCAACTCTGTGTTGCATGACATCACATTGGTAGCATGAATTATGCCACTATGGGAGTATTTCCATGCTTGTCCAACCCATGGCCCACACAAATTTGTAAATTTTCTTAAAACATTATGAGATTTGTGCACGGACCTTCTTTTTTTTTTTAAACTCATCAGCCATCTTTAGTATTACTGTATTTTATGTGTGGCCCAAGACAATTCTTATTCCAATGTGGCCCAGGGAATTCAAAAGATCAGACATCCCTGATTATACCATGGAACTCAAGAAATGCTACAATTCAGGGCTTTTCTCTTGAAGAGCTAGTTGTTTGCCAGAATATCACTGTCTTTAAGAAGGGACTAAAACACAGAGAACATCAAAAGAACAGATAATAAATAACAAGGGTTAGGATGTGAAGAAGCTGGAATCATCATACACTGCCGGTGAGACTGTAAAATGGTACAGCCACTTTGGGAAACAGTCTGGCAATTCCTCAAAAGGTTAAACATAGTGTTACCATATGATCCAGCAATTTTCTTCCTGGGTATCTAGCTGGGAAAAATGAAAACAAATGCCCTGTACACAAATATTTACAGCAGCATTATTCATACTAGCCAGATAGTGGAAACAACCCAAACACACGTCAACTGAAGAACGAATAAACAAAACATGGTGTATTTATACAATAGAATATTATTTGGCAAGAAAAGGGAATTAAGTATTGATTCATTCTACAACACGGATAAACCTTGAAAATATGCTGGTGAAAGAAGCCAGTCACAAAAGGCCTTATATTCTATGATTCCACTTACATGAAATATCCAGAATAGGCAAATCCATAGAGACAAAAAGTGATGGTTGCTTAGGGCTTGGGGATGAAATGGAATGACTGCTAATGGATGTAGGGTTTCTTTTTAGGATAAAAAACGTTCTAAAATGTACTGTAATGATACTTGCACAGCTCTGAATAGATCAAAAAGCACTTAACTGTAACAGGTAAATTATATAGTATATGAATAACATTTCAATACAGCTCAAAAATCCACAGAACCCTTCTCCTTTGCTTCCCTAGATATAAGTTCCTAGGTCCCAGTTCAGTGGGAATGACATTAGAGAAACAAGCCTCGCTGGGCTCCTCCTGAGAGATGCTGAAGGGAGGACAGTTTCCTACGAGTAACCACCAGACCAGAGGCCCCCAAAAGAAGGCCTTCAGGCTGATTCTAGTTCACAGGCATGTTTAAATCTGAGCAGAAGCTGAAAAATCACAAGATTTCACAGTTTTAAAAAATCCAGATTTCTGGCCGGGCATGGTGGCTCATGCCTATATCCCAGTTCTTTGGGAGGCCAAGGCAGGTGGATCACTTGAGGTCAGGAGTTCAAGAACAGCCTGGCCAACATAACTACTAAAGTTACAAAAATTAGCTGGGCATGGTGGTGTGCACCTGTAGTCCCAACTACTCGGGAGAGGCTGAGGCAGGAGAATCGCTTGAACCCGGGAGGCGGAGGTTGCAGTGAGCCAAGATGGTGCCACTGTTCCAGCCTGGGTGACAGAGCGAGACTCTGTCTCAAAAAAAAATACAGATGTCCAACATCTCTTGCCATGAGAAGATGACAGCCCAGCCTGGTTCCTATGATCAGCTCCAGGCTGCAGCAGCAGCACAAGCTCCTCACCACTCCCTGTCACCTCCCTTCCACAGAGGCTGAGAGTCCATTATCATTATGGGAAATAGTATGTTCTTCTCTGTCCCAAACAGAAAGCAAAAACTGAGGGGTCTGAGAGTTTCAAGAAAAGTGAGTGACATCAGAGAGCTCTGTAAGAGTGAACACAGCCTTCCTGCTTCCCAGGCTAACAGGGTGCACCGGTGTCAGAAGAACCAGCTTCTCCTCGCATGTGCCAGCCTCACTCCCTCATGTGCCCGGTCTGGCCCCAGCAGGTAAGGGAAGATGCAATCCCTGTGTTAGATTCTAAGTGCCATGAAGGCAGAACCATGTGTAGTTCGGTTCATAATTCCTCTCTGGCAGCTAACACAGACTTGGCATAAAATAAAATGAGTAACCATGTGATGAAGGAGGGAACAAAGGCCGCCAGGAGCCCATTTTCTTGAAACCATTCAACCCCACAGAGCCATTTCAAGGTGAAAGAGCACTTGAAGCCCAGCAATTCTTCCTTCTCTCACCTCACTTTCTTTCTGCATACAGCTTACCCACCCACCGACCAAACTCAAGTTTAGTTCAAGGGGAAGTTTAGCCCGCTGAACCAGCTAGGGATAGAATGGGTAAAACAAGGCAGTTGTGGGTCCTCAAAGCCTGACACCAGCCAGCCACAGCGCACCCTCTGACACTTGAAGTCACTACTGTGAGTAGTGAGTTGCCACTACTCACGCTTGACGAGGTATCCTGGGGAGTGGGCAGCGACGACGTGCAGGACAGTGCAGCCATCCCCGTCCTTCTGGTTAATGCGGCCTTTCCACTCGGGCTTGTGATCCATTAACCACCGGAAAAGATGGTTTTCCCCTGAAGGGAATTAGAATGACTTACTAATGTTTTCCACATACAGAAAGTCAGCAAAGTTCATTTGTGCAGCAGCAATAGATTAAAAAGAAAGAAAGAAAATCAGCAAAGCAAGTCAACGTGGACCACACTAAGGTAACCAAATGAGGAATACAACATACATTTCCACTCACCACAAACAGGTGTGGGGAGACACAGGCGTTTGTCAAGTAAGAGGATGAGTTATAGAAAGCGACCCAGAATCAACATAGGTCAGGTTCCCTAGAAGCCTGAGATAGGGATTCTTATACATGTGACTGAGCTAGAGATAGCACAAGAAAGAGCACATGTGACTGAGCTAGAGATGGCACGAGAAAGAGCGAGGGAGGCAGGACAGGTAGGGGAAGCAGCTAAGCAAGGTAGTAATCCTAGTAGGGTCACTCCAGCCTGACCTCATGAGCAGCTCTGCAGCAGGAATGCACCACAGCCTAGACCCACCTTGAGGCACTGGGGCTGCCTTTTGAATCCCCATGTCAGTCAATCAAGAGCTACAGAATGCACTCAGGGAGAGAGCCAAGGTCCAGAGAAAACCTCTCTGGGAAGTGGTTTCTGTTGACAAAGAGCAATGCTCTGCCCAAGGGGCCAGCTGTGAGTTGTTAGCAGCTAACATTGACAGCAGGTGGGGGTGAGGGGGTTGGTGGCAAAGAGGATCTGGGTGAGGCGCAACAGCCTCCACTTTAATAATCAAGCCAGTATCTCTGATGAGATTACCCTACTGCATTACTATCCTTAGGACATATATATTCAATTCCTTCCTTGGAGTTCCTGAGATCTAGGAAAGCCACAAACCTCTGCCAACTCTTTGGACGCCCATTTGTTACCATGTCAGAGTTCTCTGAGAAACAAATGAAGTATTAAAACTTACCAACTTGAAGGCTCAATCTTACTGATACCCCCTACAATCACAGGAACTAACTTAAAAGGAGACGCAATGGGGAACCATGACATTCATAACCAGAGCCACACTTCTCTGCATCCCAGTTTCCTCACTTGAAACTGGGAGGATTAGATTAAGTAGCTTTGAATCAGGCTTTACTTTTAAATGTTTTATCTACCAATCTCTGTGTAAGAATAAAATCTCTTGGCCAGGCATGGTGAGGCTCACACCTGTAATCCCAGCACTTTTGGAGGCTGAGGCGGGTGGATCACTTGAGATCAGAAAATTGAGACCAGCCTGGCCAACATGGTGAAACCCCGTCTCTACTAAAAATACAAAAATTACCCAGGCGTGGTGACGGGCACCTGTAATCTCAGATACTTGGGAGGCTGATGCAGGGGAATCACCTGAACCCAGGAGGCAAAGGCTGCAGTGCAGCGAGCCAATATCACGTCACTGCACTCCTCCAGCCTGGGCAATAGAGTGAGACTCAGTCTCTAAATATACATATATATATATCTTATAAATTCCCCACTATATGAAACGAATAACAGCAGGACAAATCTGGCTACAGCAAAGACAGGGGTCCCAGGCCTCAAGCCCATGGCCACCTCCCGCTCCCCCATTCCTGGGGAGATGATACAGCCTACAACAGGTAGACTGGACAAGTTCTCTTGGCCCCTTCTGGCGTTAAAATGCTAGGGGTGAATGTCCCACAGTGATGCCACGTGTGCTTGGAAAGAAAAACAAACTTCTATCTAAAGTGTGTGTGTGTGTGTTAATGATAAAATAAAAATATTTTTAAAGTTAAATCCTATAACCAGATGGCAAAGCTTAAAAAAGAACTTCACGAAACTCGCAGTCTTTTAAAAGAAGCACAACCAAACTGTATCAGCAATAGCTCATGTCTCACTTGGGATCCCCCCAGCCAAGGGACTGTGTTATGTGTCCCACAACACACCCGTCAGCCCTCTGGGCTAGAATGAAGATGAACCTAGAGAAAAAGACCAAAGCTGCCTATGCCGGAAGGAGGAAACTCTGCAGGTCTCCTGGGAGTGTTGCCCAGCAACAGCTGTCCGTCCTAAGTTCCTTCCTTGGGTACCAGGGCTCCACCCTCCTGCCAGGATCTGTCTAGAAACACAGAATCCTTTCCGTTTGGACCTCCTGCAGCTACTAGGTGCCAGGAAAGATAAAAATGTTACGACTTCCCTGCGGCTTCCTTCCTTGAATAACTAAATCATTTGAATATTCAAACGGTCTGCATTCAGGTGGCTTAATTCTAGTTTCACTTGAGCTCAACAAAGTCCCAGAATTCGGCTGGAAGGGCAGCTTGGAGGGTGGAAAACAGCGAGAAGACTTACTGGCTTGGATACAGAGTCGCATGAGGGCATGAAGGGGATACGGTCCTATAGTCTCAACACTTGCACCAATGGAGATGAGCCACTGGACTAACTTGGGCACTTGTTCCATCTTCTCATAAAGTCCAATGAAAACGTATTTCTGGGGGAAAAACACACAAGAGAAATTATGGAAGTCACTAATCAATATGAAGCTTCAAACTCCTTTACCCATAAAGTATGGAATCAGTAACACTTGGATTAGCTGTGGTCCAAGCCTAGGATTATTATTAAAAACAAATTTGTGGTAAGGCAGCTGAAGGAGAAAGTACCGGACACAAGGAAGTTATGTTTCCAGAAATCACCTTACAAGGCCAGGCGCAGTGGCTCACACCTGTAATCCCAGCACTTTGGGAGGCCAAGGTGGGTGGATCACCTGAGGTCGGGAGTTCAAGACCAGCCTGGCCAACATGGTGAAACTCCATCTCTACCAAAAAATACAAAAATTAGCAGGGCATTGTGGTAGGCGCCTGTAATCCCAGCTACTCGGGAGGCTGAAGCAGGGAGAATTGCTTGAACCACAAGGCGGAGGTTGCAGTGAGCTGAGATCGTGCCACTGCACTCCAGCCTGGGCAAAAGGGCGAGACTCAGTTTCCAAAAAAACAAAAAATCACCTTACCTCAAAGAGACTTTTCAGTGATAACTCTGGGACATGAATATTTCTTGGTAATCGGTCTTTTTTTGCTGACAGAAGTAGAAATGACTGGTGGGAGAAGACAAGAAGAAAAGGCTGGAATAATAATGTTCTCCACATGGGTTATTAAAGCAAAAAAGTTATTTTAAGCTTTAAAACAAGCAAAAAAAAAAAAAAAAAACCACTCTCTAGCTTTGTCTTTTTTTAAAGTGCTTGCCAAGTTTTTCTGCTATTTGCTGTGACAATCAGAGTCTCTGTCTAGCCAACTTCCTGTTCCTGCTGAGGACTAAGGCCTCTCCACACTTCCTCAAAGCCTGCTGAGGACAGGAGCAGATGATGTCATGCAGTATTTCACAGTATAGTTGCAATGGGATTTAAAAAAAAAAAAAAAAAGAGTAATAATTCCCTGCCAAGTTCTTAAGGCTTAACAAGTGGAAGACTCAAATCCTTTAGAAATACCCTATCCCAATCATTCAGCACATCAGCATTCTAAAAGCCCCAAGTACTTGGAGCCCATTAGACCCTGTCAAATGGTATGCTGGAGCCAGCTCCTATCAGCTACTGAGCTGACGATACACATCTGTTCCTAACTCCAAGTCTTTTTTTTTTTTTTTTTTTTTTGAGACGGAGTCTTGCTCTGTCACCCAGGCTGGAGTGCAGTGGCCGGATCTCAGCTCACTGCAAGCTCCGCCTCCCGGGTTCACGCCATTCTCCTGCCTCAGCCTCCCAAGGAGCTGGGACCACAGGCGCCGGCCACCTCGCCCGGCTAATTTTTTTTTTGTATTTTTAGTAGAGACGGGGTTTCACCGTGTTAGCCAGGGTGGTCTCGATCTCCTGACCTCGTGATCTGCCCGTCTCGGCCTCCCAAAGTACTGGGATTACAGGCTTGAGCCACCGCGCCCGGCCAACTCCAAGTCTTGTATGTCATATTAGTAGCTGGAAATTGGCCATGGTGAGAGTATTTACATGACCAAAATTAGCAAATGCTACAAATTGGGACCTTTTCTTTTCAGAGACCCAGTTGTTAAACTACTGACCCTATCTAAAGTTGCTGAAGAGACTAAATTCCAGAGAAGTTAAGACAGTTTTCATAGATCTCACAGCACATCCTGAGAAACCCCTACTGAGATCATTCAGGTATGCTAACAGGTCTAAGAATTCCCGGCTCTGTTATGACCATGACTGGGGACCCAGTCTCAGCTCCAACCTCTCTCATGTATGGCTCTTGCCAGTGGACTTAGGACCACAGGAACTGAGCCCATGGCCACATCTCGCTTCTAGTTTCTTTCAGATTGATACCCCTTTTTTTTTTTTGAGATGGAGTCTCACTCTTGTTGCCCAGGCTACAGTGCATCCGTGCAATCTCAGCTCACTGCAACCTCTGTGATGCCCATTCTTAACTTTTTGCCCTAAACAAGCCTTGATGCCCACACTCAACCCCACGTGATAAGTTCAGCATTCTAGTGGTCCAGATTGCTGGCCTTTAAAAAGATGCTTCTGTCTGCAGTATTTGGGAATTACCAGAGCCTCACTGCAGGTAGGATGTTGGACCTGCCACTTGGGCTGGATTCCTGGGCCCTCCCTTGACTGGCTGGGATAATAATCTATTAGGAGTTGCCTGTCTCCCATTCTCTCATTCTCTACCTAGGCCATGGAGCTCTATTCATGTCCATCCCACACTGGGAAGAGAGGACAAGGTTCTTTCCCTGAGTACAGTAAAGTAAACTATCTTCCTGCTAATGAGGCCTAAGGCCTCCTACTCACAGATCTACCCTAGCACTTGGAATCACAGAACTTCAAAACTTTTTAAAAAATTAAGCTGGAAGGATCCTTATAGATCTCTTAGTCCAGCTACCTTATCGAAAGAGAGAAAAGATCTCAAATGTCTTTTAACAGGACCCTGGATTTCTGACTACTGCTTCCCCAAGAGTTCAGTCTGCCTTCCTCATCCCTGCTGCCTGCCCTCCCAAGATTTTTTAATATAGGGGTAAGCTTCAGGGAGCCCACGGCTGGACTCCAGGAGGTTTCCCATGAACCCCCTGAAACTATACACATAATTATCAGTGCATGACAAGACAGCCCCATAGATTTCATTACATTTCCAATAGAATCCATTACCTTGTCCAAAATTTAAGAATTCTCTACTCTGAAGTCATCCAATCTGCTAGGATCAGGAGTCCTTAATAGGTTGGCTTTGCTTTTGCTGACTTTTCGGGACTGCCCAGCTTTAGAAAGCCCAGCAGACCTGTTCTAACCAAACTCCTAGCTTTGGCCAGCCCATTCTCATGAGCACTTACAGCCTATCACCAATGATAACTACTATTCACTGGGTACTTAGAATATGCCACGTATTATAAAACCCCTCAGCTCAATGCCTGGCACTGTAAGCCTTCAACAAACATTACCTGATAGGTGCTCTTCTCCATTATTTGATTCTCACCAAAACTCTGAGAAATAGGTTTATATAATGCAACTTACAAATGAGGAAATAAGACTCAAAGGGTAAGTAATTAGCCCAAAATAGTAAGTGGGGGATTCTGATTCAAGGACACATCTGTGTGGCACTGAAGCCCAGGCCTCCAGAGTCCACCCACTCCTCCATTCCATGGATTCCTGGCCCTGGGTTCAGGTCCTACAACCTCACTTAGCCACTATCCAAATGTTAGCAGTCCCTCAAAACCACATGGGAACCCTTGTGAGCAGCCCAGATAGGTCATCTGGGCACACACTAGCTAATGCAGTATAAAAAATGATTGTGAAAATGAACACACAGCTTTGTTTTTCTCATTCCACATTACCATTAGCACCTGTACTTTACATTTCTTTAATGACGGTTGACACAGAGCAAGGAGTGAGGTTACCACAGTCTAAGTGCTTTGCCCATTTTTAAAAATAAATGGAAACTGGTTAATTAATCTATCTCAAAGATTTTTCACCTTTAATGATGTCCTAGTTAAAAATTTATCCTGGCGGTCGGGCGCGGTGGCTCAAGCCTGTAATCCCAGCACTTTGGGAGGCCAAGACGGGCGGATCACGAGGTCAGGAGATCGAGACCATCCTGGCTAACACGGTGAAACCCCGTCTCTACTAAAAAATACAAAAAACGAGCCGGGCGAGGTGGCAGCCGCCTGTAGTCCCAGCTACTCCGGAGGCTGAGGCCGGAGAATGGCGTAAACCCAGGGGGCAGAGCTTGCAGTGAGCTGAGATCTGGCCACTGCACTCCAGCCTGGGCGACAGAGCGAGACTCCGTCTCAAAAAAATAAAATAAAAAATAAAAATAAAAATAAAAATTTATCCTGGCATCAAGATCAACAAATAATAAATTACAATCCCTCAATGCCAATGGAAAGAAATCATTTAATCAAGAATGTACTCTCCCCATGAGAGAGCCATCTCCTTTTACTTACATGCCATAATCCCTTCTTTGCCAACTTTTCTATTACAGATTGCCACACTTCTGTTGGGAATCCAGTTGTGAAAATATGATCAAAGCAAGGCAAGAAACTTTGCAAAACAATGGAGTCACCTGAAAGAAAGTTTCAGAATTTAGGGATTTTAATGTAGGGAAGGTCTACAGCATTTCGGAAAAGGTCCTCCAATTAAGTTCACACATAGACAAATGGTAAATTAAAGATACCCAAAAGAAAGGCATTTTCAAAGTAGTATGAAGCCCTTTATGATTGATTGAAGTGGCCATTATTTCTAGTTCATCATAAAATCAATCCCCTAAGAGTTAGGCAGCATAATTAACATTCGCTTTGCCTTTCTAGTTACCAAGCCCAGTGATACATGCTTATATTTAATCCCTCAAACAAGCCACTAAGTGCCTATTATCTCCACTTATAGAGGAGGAAATGGAAGCTTAAGTTACAATACTCATTTCCTTTAAGAAAAATGTGACAAATATTATTGTTACCCAAAACATTAGAAACTATGACAAATGAAGATAGGTTTCATGGCATATCATGCAGTTAGTTCATGACAAGAAATAAGACTGGAACCCAGATCTACCAACTCTTGTCATCAATACACATTCTTCTGACCTGGTGGCCTATTGACCTATTGCACCTTGTGATCCTCCAACCACATTTCTCAAATTCATGGATGAGAATGTCCAAGGGGACAGGTCAAGAGTCAGAATAACTTGGCACCTCTTCCAAGGTTATTAATTTTTTTTTTTTTTTTTTTTTTTTGAGACGGAATCTCGCTCTGTCACCCAGGCTGGAGTGCAGTGGCCGGATCTCAGCTCACTGCAAGCTCCGCCTCCCGGGTTCACGCCATTCTCCTGCCTCAGCCTCCCAGGTAGCTGAGACTATAGGCGCCGCCACCTCACCTGGCTAGTTTTTTTTTTTTTGTAGTTTTTAGTAGAGACGGGGTTTCACCATGTTAGCCAGGATGGTCTCGATCTCCTGACCTCGTGATCCGCCCGTCCCGGCCTCCCAAAGTGCTGGGATTACAGGCTTGAGCCACTGCGCCCGGCCAAGGTTATTAATTTCAAAAAATAAGTAAATATCAAAACAAACGTATACCATATGAAAAGATACAAAGTTTCCCATAAATGTATTTTCAAAATTTAGAAACTGGGCCACGCCAATTTCTTTACCTTCCAAAAAGGAGTGCTTTGGTAAATAAAGTATTGGATGCATTGTCCTAAGAAGTCCTATTAACTGCCGCCTTTCAGGTTGCGGGCAGAATGAAAACCACCGGGGCAGTCATCAAGAAGCAGTTGTTTGGAATTCCTATAACTCTGGCCTGGCTTCTGACAGAATAGTGACATTTAAAAGATGCAGACGGCCGGGTGTGGTGGCTCACACCTGTAATCCCAGCACTTTGGGAGGCCAAGGCAGACAGATCACCTGAGGTCAGGAGTTTGAGACCAGCCTGGCCAACAGGGTGAAAGCCCATCTCTACTAGAAAAACAAAAATTAGCTGGGCGTGGTGGCAGAGCCTGTAATACCAGCTATTAGGGACGCTGAGGCAGGAGAATCACTTGAACCCAGGAGCTGGAGGTTGCAGTGAGCAGAGATCGTGCCATTGCACTTCAGCCTGGGGGAAAAGAGTGAAACTCCATCTCAAAAAAAATTTAAAAAAGATTCAGAGAAACCGGGTGCAGTGGCTCATGCCTGTAATCCCAGTACTTTGGGAGGCCGAGGCAGGTGGATCCCCTGAGGTCAGGAGTTCGAGACCAGCCTGGCCAACATACTGAAACCCCAGCTCTACTAAAAATACAAAGATTAGCTGGGCATGGTGGCACGCACCTGCAGTCCCAGCTACTCAGAAGGCTTAAGCAGGAGAATCTCTTGAACCTGGGAGTCCGAGGTTGCAGTGAGCCTAGATTGCACCACTGCACTCCAGCCTGGGCAACAGAGCAAGACTCCATCTCAAAAAAAAAAAAAAAAAAAAAAAAAGATGCAGAGAAGGCAATGGGGAAGTGCAGGCCAAGTCATCGGGTTAGGAAGAAAATGAAACCAGCCCTGACCACTGTTGGCAAAAGACTGGCTGAAGAGCTGTGACTCATCAGCACCTATCAAGAGACCTTCTACTTCCGTGTCTAGGGGACATGGCTGCACCTGCCTCTAACTCCTTCCCACTGCCTGCTACTCCTCTGGTCCCCTCTCTGTACCGAACTTGTCAAAATCTGTGGGATTCCACCAACAGACCACAAAAGTTGCTTTCCCACAACTGCAATGGGAACAGTTTGATTGATAACAGTCTATCAATTGTCAACTGTGGTTTCCCCAAATTTAAAAGACAAAGACCATTTTTCAGAAATTCTAACATGTGCCATTTTTCATATTCTAACATCTCTGAAATCAGGATATGTCTTACAATCAATATTGTCTCTCAATGGCACAGCATAAATTAACAGCACATCTTAGTGCAACTTAAATTTGATCAAACACCATATTTAAAAACAACAGCCTAGGTATTGGCAGTTCTTTAGATGGCACCATCACTGGCAAGGAGTGAAGTTTATTACGCTGCGCTTTACCAGTTTCTGGTTTTGCCTTATCCAGGCCACTGACAAAGCTATGACTTAGGCCAGGTCATTAAAGTAGTAGCTTGATGCAGTGACACAAAAGATTCCCCTCCCTGCTAGGCTGAACACATGAGTCCTCTGCTGATTCTGCAGTGCCAGGCAGTGAGCTTCACAACCCTGACACAGAGCACCCATTATCAGCTTTCACAGGACCCTCCATCAACCCTTCCAGGTTATTTTCATAGCAAACAAATATTTTCTCAATAGAGTGGAAAAATACATGTGAAAAAACACAGAAAATACCAGGCACGGTGGCTTATGCCTATAATCTCAGCACTTTGGGAGGCCAAGGCAGGTGGATTACCTGAGGTCAGGAGTTTAAGACCAGCCTGGCCAACATGGTGAAGCCCCATCTCTCCTAAAAATACAAAAAGTTAGCCAGGCAGGGTGGGGGCACCTGTAATCCCAGCTACTCAGGAGGCTGAGGCAGGAGACTCCTTTGAACCCGGGAAACAGAGGTTGCAGTGAGCAAAGATCACGCCATTGCACTCCAGCCTGGGCAACAAGAGTGAAACTCCGTCTCAAAAAAAAAAAGGAAAAGAAAAATCACAGAAAACAGCAAAAGTCACATCAGGTGAGTAGTATAAATACGGAAATCCCTATGAATAGCAACACAAAACACTTAAGAAGTCTGAAACCAGCCGGGCAGGGTGGTTCACACCTATAATCCTGGCACTTTGGGAGCCCAAGGCAGGCGGATCACGAGGTCAAGATATCAAGGCCATCCTGGCCAATATGGCGAAACCCCATCTCTACTAAAAATACAAAAAATTAGCTGGGTGTGGTGGCATGTGCCTGTAATCCCAGCCACTCGGGAGGCTGAGGCAGGAGGATCGCTTGAATCCGGGAGGCGGAGGTTGCAGTGAGCCGAGATTGTGTCACTGCACTCCAGCCTGGCGACTAAGTGAGACCCCGTCTCAAAAAAAAAAAGAAAGAAAGAAACCAAACACCCAAAACTTTTAGTTATTTATGCAAAAAGTACCTCATTGTTTTCACAAAGGCAGAAGCCACCGAAGCGTCCAAAATGCTTTCTAATGTGTGAACTAGTTTCATTAAACTACATAAATCAGCCACAAAGAAACACCCAGAAATTATCTCCCCATGAGCCTGAGTCCCCAGGAGCTATTCGAATAAAATAGCAAGGACTTAACCAAAAGTTTCCCCAGTTCCAACTTACTGCTCATAGTGGTGAAGACTCCAACAAGGAAATCAGCAACCGGTGCCTGGTCTTGGCTTCTCTGCACAAGCCGCAGACCCTCAAAAAACATGCGAGCGGCTTCGTAAGACTGGTGTAACCTCAGCAAGGAATAACCAGCTCGGTAGTATCCCTGGAACATGATAAAAAGCAAAACTGTCATGTATCACATCTCCTTTAGCCTGCTGGTGAAAGAAAAAACAAGATTGGCAACATGGGAAATCCAACTCTAAAAGTCTCACGTCTGACTGGGCACAGTGGCTCATGCCTGTAATCCTAACACTTTGAGAGATCAAGGCAGGAGGATCGCTTGAGCTCAGGAGTTGCAGGCCAGCATGGGCAACATAGTGAGACCTTGTCTCTACTAAAAAGAAAAGAAAAATTAGCTGGGCATAGTGGCATGTACCTTGTAGTCCTAGCTACTCAGGAGGCGGAGGTGAGAGGATTGCTTGAGCCCAGAAGATCGAGGCTGCAGTGAGCTACAGTTGTGCTACTGAACTCCAGCCTGGGCAACAGACTCATATCCTGTCTTACTTTTATGTAAACAGGGATTTCTAACCAACACTGGATACAGGGTTTCCACATTATATTCTGTGCCACATTGCTCTGTCATTTAACTGCCAAGAAAAGAATCACTTTCAAATGCATGACTTAAATAGCATCTAACATATGACACAGAGAGAAGAAAGCAGGTCTGCTTCCAGTTACATCTCTGGTTGGTTGGTCTGTTATTGACTGATTGGGACAGGATCTTGCCCTATCACCTAGGCTGGAGTGTAGTGGCATGATCCTGGCTCACTGCTACCCTCTAACTCCTGGGCTCAAACTAACCTCTCAGCCTAGCCTCCCAAGTAGCTAGGACTACAGGTGTGCACCACCATGCCCAGATAATTTTTCCATTTTTTGTAGAGACAAAGTCTTGTTATTTTGCCCAAACTGGTCTTGAACTCCTGGCCTCAAGCAATCTTCCTGCCTTGGCCTCCCAAACTGCTCGGATTATGAGGCCAGGGTGCAGTTCAAGTGAGCCACTGCACCTGGCCTTATGCATTTATTTATATTGCAAGTCACAGCTTGGGTCAGAACAGAAGAATGAAAACAGTCCTTTGATTGGTGTTCAGGAAAAGAATGAGACTGACATGAAAACAAAGGTGTTTTTCCTGTCCCTTTCAAAGTAAATACAATTTCTACTGGGTGCATAAGAAAACAAATTGTAATGACAAACACTGAGATTTTCTGAGTTCTACATTATAAGCGATATTCACAAGAGTCCAAATAAATATTTTATTTCTATAGAAAGAAGAAAATTACAATGATCAATAGAAGAAAATGGTCTAGTTTTGCCTATATACAAATAATATGACTCTCAAATGGGAATAAAATGCAATTGCCTACCTCACATTGATCACCTGAATCAGCATCAGGGATTTACCAAAACAATTTTCTGTCTAAGATGAAAGAAGGCCGGGTGCAGTGATTCAGGCCTGTAATTCCAGCACTTTGGGAGGCCAAGGCAGGAGGATTGCTTGAGCCTAGGAGTTCAAGACCAGTCTGGGAAACATAGTGAGACCCTGTCTCTACAAAAAAAAATTTTTTTAATTAGCTGGACATGGTGGTGCAAGCCTGTAGTACCAGCTATTTCAGAGGCTGAGGGAGAAGGATCACATGAGCCCATGAGGTGAGGCTCCAGCCTGGGTGACAAAGCAAGACCCTGTCACAAAAAAAAAAAAAGGAAGAAGAAGATAACAGGTGTCCACCAACTGGGTTCATAAAAAAGGAAGTACTTTAAAATTTCACATAACGCCAAATTTCTGACTATTTAATTACTTGTTTTAACTTTCATTTTGAAAGTCTGAGGACCTCAAATAACAAAGAGAGGAGGGGAAAAAAGTTGTGTTTTGTTTTTTCTAACCAGGCAAGCTGGTAGAGAATCTCCCATTTCTTTGCCTTCCTCAGATTCAAGATTTTTTTTTGTTTTTTTTGTTGTTGTTGTTGTTGTTTGTTTGTTTGTTTTGAGGAAGATGAAGGGGATCAGAATATTCCACTCTAAAATATGCCACTTTGGCATAAGGATTATTTCGAGCTGAAGGTATCTGAGATTCAACAGATGCAGAAAGAAGCCTCCCCTGAACTTCACTTAACTGACTAAAAAGCAGAAACTCTGAAGAAATGAGGACTGCCATAAATCTCTTCTCCCAGGGAAGTTTCATGGCCATGAAGAAGAGAGAAATTGAGCACAAAGACTGGCCTGAACAAATCTTGCTAAGATAACCCTTATCTTCCATTACTTTCCCACATATCTATACCTTCCCACAGTTTGCAGCCCCTAGAGACCTAAAACTCTTGTCCTTTGTCTTGTCACATCCCCACAATTTATTATTCTTTATTAAAAATATCATAGAAGATCTCAGGCCTGTCCACATTTTTTGGAGCTTTACTTCTTTTATAGAAAGATTCCTTTGACACATAAAAGTTAACATCTAATGAAATATGTATGCTTTTCTCCTGTTAATCTGTCTCTTGTCAATCTAATTTGCAGGGCCTCAGCCACAAAACCAAAAGAAGGTAGAGGGAAAATTTTTTGCTTCCCCTATAGAGGACAATGGCGGCGGGGAAGGGGAGAGAGGATGGAGAGAGACTCCCAGGAGCTCTGGGTAAGAGCTGGGAAGTGGCCCTGGTTGCTGTGCTGTCAGGGGCTGCTGCAGGTTTGGCCAATCAAGGAAGAAGCCCCTTGATGTAACAGCATCAAGTCCCTTGGGCCACAGTCACAGCCTCCACTTCCAGGATATGGGCAAAACCCAAATATTAATACTGTCCCAGTGAGAGGATTGGGAATATCCTAAAATGCCTTTGGGAAGAAATTTCCCAGGAATGCACTCCCATTTTCAAAACTAGTCAATAAATTCTAAAGCAGAGGTATCCAATCTTTTGGCTTCCCTGGGTCATACGGAAGGAGAATTGTCTTGGGCTACACATAAGATCCACTAACACTAATGATAAGCTGACAAGCTTTAAAAAAACAACCGCAAAAAACTCAATGTTTTAAGAAAGTTTATGAATATGTGTTGGGCCACATTAAAAACTGTCCTGGGCCAGGGGTTGGACAAGCTTGTTCTAAAGTATTCATCCTCCAACAAGAAGTTTAAGAGTCAGTGTCACTTATTATGTAAAATATCCAAATCCCTCTCTTAAAGTACTCTATAGGTCAAACCACCACTCCCTTCCCATTGTATTTTGTTTCTAGCAGTCACACATTGTGTGTTGCTTCAGATGCTCCAGAGTGGCTATTGAATTTAAGGACTCTGATTGTAATGTTCTTCTTCTCCCCAGATTGAATGCAAACTACTCAAGAGCTCGGATGAGTCTTCTGCTCCTTTTGTCTGCCTTGAGGCACCAAAAACAGTAAAGGTGCCATGAAGGGTGGCACTCAGGGCATTTTTGATGGAAAAACAACCAAATGATGTTTATTGACCTTTGTTAGCAACCGTAAAGGGTCTTACTGACCTCTCAAATTTCCAAGATCCCTCCAAAGAGCTGGTTTCTACTATAAGAAATGCCTCCTGAAGAATCGGTTTTGTGTCATCCACCCAGCTTGCATTTGAAGTAAAGCTTTGCTCAAATGAAACTTGCAAACAGCAAAGAACGTGAACAGTGAACAGATTATGAGTTTGGGTGTAACTACATCAGAACAAAACAAGCTCCTCTGTGATTTCCATTGTGCTCCATCCTCTATGAGGGCAAGTGCATTCCTACAAAGTGCATTTCAACACTAGGCGATCCCTGTTTTTACTCTTCTCCAGATAATGATCACATGCCCCATGGGCATCTGTCTGAAGAGATTTGAACTAGAAGCACTCCTAGCATTTCCACTTTTAAAAGGAATGGAAAGAGGCAGGCTAAGAGGAAGGCAGCTGCCACCCCCGGGTGCCACTGCCCCACCACACCTTCACTCATCCTTTCATACCTTCATCCACTACCCCAATACTCTCAAGTCATCTCCCCACACCTTCACCCTCCCACCCAATACCTTCACGTAGGTTGGATCCCATTGGAGACATTCCTTGGCAGCAACAAATGCCTCATTCCACTTCCCAAGGCTGAAAAATGCATTTGATTTATTGCACAGCAGCACAGCCAAGTCCCTCGGGGGAATCCTGTAAGAACAAGCCGGTGGTCTGTCATGGTTCTGCAAATACAGGAAACAGTCCTTGAAGTCCCCCCCATTTGATGCTGGCTGCTGCCATCAGGAAGGGGGTTTTCAGTAGGAAATGACTCATTCATGTTTATCAGATCAGTCTCCCAGACCCCAAAAAACCCTGGAACATTTACAATATATAAATCTGTCCTTCCTCACTCCCAAATACTCTGCTCCCATGTTTTAAAGACAATCGTTCTCAACATGTTGATTTCATCTCTCACTGATCTCCACGCTTAATCATTTCATCTCCATTGCCAGCCCTCAGAAGAATGGGCTGCAGGTAAGAGGCCTGTGCAGGCCCTGGGAGCAGGGCCTATAAGGCAGGGAATTCTATAGTCTTCGTACCCACAGTGTAGACCAAAGGGGAGGCAAGAACTCTGGGTGAGTACGGCCCTGGCCCCACAGACTCCTGCCTATGAGGAGGGGCACAGCTGGAAGGTGGCCAAAGGAGGGCCCTTTAAAGCGTAGCAGGGCAGGGATGGCTCTGGCCTTGGCCTACAGATAACATAGCTGCAAGTTATTGCTGAAACCAGGCCAGAAGAAGAACGAAAATTCAAAGCAAACCACAATATGTCAAGAGAAGCCCAGCTACTAGTGGAATGTCAGACACACAAATAAAAAAAGCAAGCCTTATGACTTCTTTTTTTATTAATATCTTTGAGACAGAGTCTTGCTCTGTCACCCAGGCTGGAGTGCAATGGTGCAATCTTGACTCACTGCAACCTCCGCCTCCTGAGTTCAAGCGATTCTCCTGCCTCAGCCTCCCAAGTAGCTGGGACTATAGGCACGCACCACCACGCCCAGCTTATTTTTGTATTTCTAGTAGAGATGGGGTTTCACCATGTTGGCCAGGATGGTCTCAAACTCCTGACCTTGTGATCCGCCTGCCTCAGCTTCCCAAGGTGCTGGGATTACACAATTAAGATATTAAATAGGCCAGGCGCAGTGGCTCATGCCTGTAATCCCAGCACTTTGGGAGGCCGAGGCCAAGGCAAGGAGTTTGAGACCATGCTGGCCAACATGGTGAAACCCCATCTCTACCAAAATACAAAAAATTATCTGGGCATGGTGGGGCACACCTGTAGTCCCAGCTACTTGGGAGGCTGAGACAGGAGAATCGCTTGAACCCAGGAGGCAGAGGCTTCGGTGAGCCAAGATTGCACCACTGCACTGCAGCCTGGCAACAGAGCAAGACTCCATCTCAAAAAAAAGAAAAAAAAAATCTTAATTATAAAAGTAATACAAATCGCTGTAGAATAATACAAAAATCACTGTAGACAATGCAGATAAGCACAAAAATATTAATAAACGAAGGAAAAATCATCTCCATTACTGTCCCCACCCTCAATGTTTTGTGTCTGGCTTCTTTCGTGGCACAACATTCCCTCTAGGTGAAGGGATGAGGCCCCAGAAGCACACAGGAGGCAGTGGGTCAGGCAGTGAGGGATCAGCAAGGGAGCTGTGACCACGAGTGTAAGAGATGCCATGGTGTCCGTCCCAGACACTCTGGCCAGTGCAGCCATTCCCAGCTGCAGTGTCTGTTGGCTGCAAATAGAAGTTCTCAGCACCCTGTTCTCCAGAGATTTATCCTCAGCCTAATGAGAGCTACCCTCTCCCTAGGAGGTTACACCCACACTATGGACTGAACTTCCCCTGCCCCCAACTGCCAAAAAAAAAATCCCTGTGTTGAAGCCCTAACCCTCAATGTGACAATATTTGAACATGGAGCCGTTGGGAGGTAATTACGTTTAGATGAGGTCCTGAGGGTGGAGTCCTCATGATGGAATAAGAAGAGACACTAGACAGCTTGCTCTCTCCCTCTTTGCATGTAACACAGCGAGAAGGCAAACGTCTACATGTCAGGAAGACAGCCCCCACAGGGGGCAGCTTGATCTTGGACTTCCCAACCTGTAGAACTTTGAGAAATAAATTTCTGTTGTTTAAGCCACTCAGTCTGTGCTATTTTGTTATGGCAGCGCAAGCAGACTAATATAGCCCCACTCCCTAGGATGACTGCCGGGAGCCAGACAGCCTAAAACCAGTGACTGACTGATACGAGAATCAAAAGGTTAACCTCCTTGCCTCAAAGTGGAACCAGCTCTGCAGTACGATTCATGATCCAGAGCTTCCCATAGGATTAGGTGAATCTTGCTTGGTTTAGACACCATCCCTGCTTAGAGCCTTCCATTGTGCCATCCTGCCTCCCTCAGTCCCCTTTCTCCTGCAAGTACGCTGTAAATCACGTGCACCTGAGTCTCAGCGTTAGCTAGCTGCGGCAGGAAGGCCAGAAGCAGGCGATGGGCAAGGGGAACAGTGTCAGAAAGGCCCCATAAAAGGCAATATGACAGTCCAGGCAGAAGTCCCAGTAGGGGTCACACAGTAAGTGGTGGAGCTGAGCTTTGAACACATATAGTGTGGGGTCGGTCTACAACCATAACCACTATACAATACTACCTCCTTCTAAGAAAACTGAATGTTTGCCTTGATCGAGGATCTCTAGACCCAGCTCTGACGCAATTCTGGTATGTACCAGGATGAGGCAGAACTGCAGAAACTGCAGACACAAGCTGATTACACTCAACTCAAGCTCAACTAGAGTGTAGACATCAAGGAGATGGGAGTGGGAGGTGGAGCCGTGTTTCAGTAATTTAATTTGGTGTCATTTCCTAGCATAAGTTTAGGCTGTGTGCACCCTACAGATGCCAACCTCTGCTTGCTCTACTGCACCTGTTCCAAAAGGATGATCTGGGAACTTCTGGGGACCTTTAAGGTCACTGCAGGTGATCCACATGGTGAAAATACTTACACAGTCGTGGTAAGCTGAATAATAGCCCCCAAATACTGTTCTTTTTATGGAAAAAACAAACTTCTGTAATTAACAAACAATGAGCAGATATGATCAATTTAAGGATTTTAGGAATAAGAAATTGTCCTGAATTATGATAAAATCACAAGGGTCTCTGTGAATGAGAGACAGAGAGAGACATGAGCACAGCTGAGGAGAAGGCAAGGTGATGACAGAAGCAGAGACTGGGATGGTAAGCTTTGAAGATAAAGGAAGGGGCCACAAGCCAAAGAATACACACCGCCACTCAAAGCTGAGAAAGGCAAGGAAGGCCCTCAGAGCCTCCACAAAGAACCAGCCCTGCTAACACGTTGGTTTTAGCCCCATTATACTCATTTAGAACTCCTGACCTTCAGAACTGCAAGAGAATAAATTTGTATTGCCTTAAGCCCTAAATTGGTGGTTAACTTGTTATAGCAGCAACAGGAAACTAATACAATAAGTAAGACATCATGCGCCTTGTTCATACGCATTCCCTCACACTCACATGGGGAGTTTTCCAGAAGCTATATGACATGTGATATTGCAACAGACTGAATACAGATGTAAGAAGCCAGCTGTCTTTTACGGAGACATGACATTAAGAAGGAGATTTACAGAAATGTGCAAGTTTTTGTTTTGGAAAATATACTTTAAAAATACAACATGTAATAGATTTACTGACGTTTTTTATTACTGTTTTTGAGAAAGAGTTTCACTCTTATCACTGAGGCTGGAATGCAATGGCACACCTCAGCTCACTGTAACATCTGCCTCCCATGATCAAGTGACTCTACTGCCTCAGCCTCCCGAGTAGCTGGGATTACAGTCATGCGCCACTACGCCCGACTAATTTTATATTTTTAGTAGAGATGGGGTTTCACCATGTTGGCCAGGCTGGTCTTGAACTCCTGAAGTCAGGTGATCTGACCACCTCGGCCTTCCAAAGTGCTGGGATTACAGGTGGGAGCCACTGTACCTGGCAAATTTATTGATTTTTTTTTTTTTTTTT
>NC_045435.1:99675096-99738252 GCF_002776525.5 Piliocolobus tephrosceles | reverse complement strand
TTTTTTTTGAGATGGAGTCTTGCTCTGTCACCCAGGCTGGAGTGCAGTGGCGGGATCTCGACTTGCTGCAAGCTCCTCCTCCTAGGTTCACACCATTCTCCTGCCTCAGCCTCCAGAGCAGATGGGACTACAGGCGCCCGCCACCACACCCGGTTAATTTTTTGTATTTTAATAGAGACAGGGTTTCACCCTGTTAGCCAGGATGGTCTGGATCTCCTGACCTCGTGATCTGCCCGCCTCAGCCTCCCAAGGTACTGGGATTACAGGTGTGAGCTACCGCGCCCAGCTGATATTTTTAAATAAATACGTATTTTTTCATCAGTTTTAAGTTCTAACATATAGTATTGACAGCTACAGCCTACATAAACAGAAGGAGCTCTTTAGGTTCCTCAGCAATACTTAAGCATGTTGTGATACTACAATGTTGGAGAACAGGTCTACAAGAAGCTGAAGGGGCAGGGAAAGAGAAAGTGGACCTTAGTGTCCAGCGTGGTGTGCACTGTGGCCAGGGAGTAAATGGCGTAGATAATAAAGAAGATGAAATGAATGACAACGAGGAGGTTTGTTCGAGGACTTCAGCCATACCATTAAATCTGACACCTAGCCAGCCAGAAGGGGAAGTTTTATCAACAGTCCTCTGTGTTTCACTTTCTATTTCCCTTCTTACACAATCCCCATTCAGTTTCTAAGCTGACAATGCAGAGAAGATAAATAGGAAGTGAGGGAGAAAGAAAACAGAAACAAGATGGAATGATAAGAAATGAAATGAAAACATAAGGAACAGAGTCTCCATGTCCTGAAAAAGAAAAGATGAGGTGAAAATGCAAACACTTACCCCCACTGGTATAACTGCAGGAGAATCTGGATGGCTTCATCGTACTTTCTGATAGCCAAAGAGAAGTTCCCATTCTTAAGAACCTGGTTGCCAGATTCTTTCAGCAGCTCAGCATAAGCTGTCAGGTCCATCCTGTAAGGAGACAGGGGAGAGGCTTGCTGCCAGACCCGTGCAGGACCTATGTTCGCCTTCCTGTCTGCCTTGCTGAAATCTGGAGGAGTTTTTCACTATGGCCCCACCTACCTTCGAAGGGCACATCTTGGCAACGCCTCTCACCACCAGGAAACCAGGCAGAGTGTCTGACAAGACCATTTCTTTGTCAGTTCTTTTCTATTCTCAAGGGTGGTCAGACCAATTCCATTTATTCAGCATTAATGATCTGGAGGAGGCTGCTTCCATGCATGAGACAACACAAACCTGGTAGGTAGTGAGTGCTATCCCTGTAACTGGCATTATTATTAATCTCATTTACCCATCACCATAGCCCACAGGAAGGCATTGTCCCTACTGTTCAGATGAGGAAACTGAGGCTCAGAGGTTCAAGTCACTTGCCTAAAAATCTGCTAATGGCATTTCCCATTTCTGACCCCAGATCTGACTAATTCCTAGTTTCTGCTCTTGACTACTGTACCACATCATGTATCGGTAAAAACAAAACTCAGCTGATAGTACTTCCACTCTCTGAGAAGATGGGACATGGAGGGGAGATGAAGGCCTCAATATACAAGTGGCTAGGACACAGAACCATAACCTCTGTCTCTCCTGTCCCCCTCCTTTCTTAAAACACTATAAAATAAGCCTTGAAATATTTGTCCTGAGACAGCCATTGCCTACCTACTTGTTTGTGTCCCCCAAGGGCATTTTCCTCTTTCAGGTCATACCCCTATTTTGTTTATTTTTGTAGCCACATGGCCTCGAACATAAGGAGTACTTAAATATCTGGTATAACAGTTTGAATTGCCAGACCCAAAGAAGACACACATTACTGATTTTCTCCAGTGTGCCCTGGGTGGTTGGAGAGAACTGCCTGGCAGCCCTGACCACATGGGGGGCCTTGGTAAGTATGCTGAACAAAGGCAGGAGAGAAGAGCGCCCAGGAAGACCTTAAGAAGCAGCTGCCAAGGAGACAGGGAAAAGGTGGCGGTCAGAGGGGAGGTCCTTTAGGATTGCTTCCTCTCAAGATGGCAGAGGGAAAGGCAAATTGGTAGGGTAGGGTAGGTCTTAAATATGTGGACAGTTTCAGGTGTTCACAGACGACATGTACCTATGGGGTCATAAAACGTATTAGGTGTCTGGATGACCAACACAATTCTTGGATAGATAGTAATTATTAATTTTATCATTTCAAATCCTAGTAAGGGGTCAGAGGGGGAAACAGACCCAAGCACATATAAGTGGTGATTTATTTTAAACTTTGACTTCTTGGGAATGGGGTTTTTGAACTGTACTCCATTTCTTAGGCAGAGCTTTAACAAAATGAGACACACGACTCTTAAGTCAGAACACAAAACTCTACCTATCCTTTTCATTTAGTAATCTCTAAATTGTATGACTACTATTTACACAGAAATGACTAAGAAGAACGTGAAAAACAACATAAAGAACTGATGTACTAGGGAATAAAGATTTCTTTCAAATATTGTCGACCATTTGTCCAATAAATATTCTTTAAGCTGGTCATGGTCAAACAACTGAAACAAGAAAATTATTGTAATAACTGACAAAGACTTCATATCCCTCCTTTATAAACAGCTTTCCACTGCAACAAAAGACCAACATTCTCACCAAAATGTATAAGGGTCCTAAAAAACAATTCACAAAGAAACACCAAGTAATTGATACTACATATATGAAAAGTGGGTAAATAGGATAACCCTCACTAGTGCATAAGTAAATCAAAAATTGAACAACAAAATATCATTGGAAAATAATTTTTAAAATGACACAAAATGTTGGGGACAGTACTTACAGGGGAAATAGAATACATCATCAATAGGTTTAGCCTCATGGACGTTCACCACCTCGAATACGTGGAAATAACTCTAAATGTTCCATAATATATGATGGGTTTAAATCAGTTATAGAAGATCCATATGTTAGAACACCACACAGTTACTTTTAAAATCATGTTGTGGCTGGGCACAGTGGTTCACGCCTAAAATCCCAGCACTTTGGGAGGCTGAGGCGAGCAGACCACCTGAGGTCAGGAGTTCGAGTCCAGCCTGGCCAACATGATGAAACCCCATGTCTTCTAAAAATACAAAAATCAGACAGGTATGGAGGTGCACACCTGTAATGCCAGCTACTCGGGAGGCTAAGGCAGGAGAATCGCTTGAACCCAGGAGGGAGAGGTTGCAGTGAGCCAAGACCACACCACTATATTCCAGTCTGGGTGACAGTGAGACTCCATCTCCAAAAAATAAAATAAAATAAAATCATTTTGTAAAAAGACCCAGTGCGGTTGCTCATGCCCGTAATCCCAGCACTTCAGGGGGCTGATCACCTGAGGCGGACGGATCACCTGAGGTCAGGAGTTCGAGACCAGCATGGCCAACATGGTGAAACCCCATCTTTACTAAAACTGCAGAAATTAGCCAGGCATAGTGGTGAGAACCTGTAATCTCAGCTTTTCAGGAGACTGAGACAGGAGAATTGCCTGAACCCAGGAGGCAGAGGTTGCAGTGAGCCAAGGTCATGCCACTGTCCTCCAGCCTGGGTGACAAGAGCAAACTCCATCTGAAAAAAAAAAAAAAAATTGTGTTGTAAAAGAACATTTAATGACAGAGTAAGTTAGTAAATGAAAAACATAGGCCTATAGCGTTGAAAAGGCATATAATCCCAAATTGTTTTAAATACATAAAATGTATTGAAACTATGCCACAATGTTAAAAGCCAAACCATTGGGATTTGGCAGAATTTTCATTTTCCTCCTTGTTTTTCTGAATTTCCAATCACTCTACAATGTACCCCCTTACTAATCAGACCATAAATGTTATCAAACAGATTTTAAGTGTTTAACTGAAGAATTCAAACACAAGATGTTTCCACTGTATTTACAAATACAAAAAAACTCTTCATTTCAAGATTATTTTTCATACTCCTCTAGAAACCAACAGTCAGCTCTTAATGTTATGTGGGCAAACAACAAAGGTATTCACCCACCTATGTTTCTGCTTTTTCTTGATACAATCACATCAAAGGTGAAAGGAGGAATGCCAATGATACGGAAGGCTTTTTTCTTCCTAATAAGATTCATTGAGAGTTACATTCTCATTACATGTAAGAACGCTTTATGTCTCTATAACAGTATACAGATGGCTCAGTTGTTGGGTCTTTAAAAAAAAAAATTGACCAATTCATGATTTATTTATAAGATGAAATTATTAAATAAAAGTGGTAATAATTTACCGTAATGACAATACTCTTCATAGTTAATATCTCCTAAGTACCTACCATGTGCTTTACATCACTGTATCTTTTCATTCTTATAAGAAGCCTCGGCCAGGCACAGTGGCTCACACCTGTAATCCCAACACTTTGGGAGGCCAAGGCAGGCAGATCACCTGAGGTCAGGAGTTCGAGACCAGCCTGGCCAACATGGTAAAACCCCTGTCTCTACTAAAAATACAAACATTAGCCAGGCATGGTGGCACATGCCTATAGCCCCAGCTACTCAGGAAGCTGAGGCACGAGAATTGCTTAAGCCCAGGAGATGCAGGTTGTAGTGAGCTGAGATCAAGCCATTGCACTCCAGCCTGGACAACAGAGTGAGACTGTCAAAAAAAAACACAAAAAAGTGCTATAAGGTCAGCATGACTGTGTCTCTATTTTGCACATAGGCGAAGTGAAGCAAAGACAGGTTAAGTCACTTCCCACTTGCCACAGTCACACTGAAATTGGTAATGTGAGAATTCCAACCTAGGTGGCCTCACTTTAAGAGCTAAACTACACTCTGAAGGGCCAAGACAGAGGTTAAAAGATCAGCACCCAGTAAAATCACTAGGGTATGTGATATTTTGGCTTGGCACTGAGCACTCCACCCTGCACTTTCAGTTTCATTAATGGTGTAAAAGCTACAAAATACTTAAGGACAGTTACACAGCTGCCTGGCTGGCTTTCAGAAATTTTCACTATGTCTCTATGAGAATTCAAACTGTACTTGTTGGAAGCTGTCACAGGCTGCTGAGCTACACATGAGGAAGAAGATGCAAGAAAAATGCAAATGCACTGAGTAGATTTTGAAACAAGGAAGTCTGAAACAGAGCAGATCCAAGTGGTTGTGGTTTTTATGACTCATTGTGTATACATACACACATGAAGTTCTGTAAGTGACGCACAGGATTAGAGCAAAGAGCAGACTGGCAACACGGATGGCATATGGGGGAGTTATTACTGAAATGGGCAGAGAGGATGGCTTTCCTTTCATACATTATCAGGGTACTACTTGAATTCTTGACAACAAATGTGTCTACTTTTTTAATTTTATTTTTTGGGGTTTTTTGTTTGCTTGCTTGCTTTTTTTGTTTAGGGTTGCCAAAAGAGCCCAAAAGCAGTCAATGATCCAAGATTAACTCTGGAATGCTGGCAGTAGCAACAGATCCAAGACGAAGCTAGAAAGAGTATCTCTTTTTTTGCGTGAGATGGAGTCTCACTCTGTCGCCCAGGCTGGAGTGCAGTGGCATGATCTCGGTTTACTGCAAACTCCACCCCTCGGGTTCAAGCCATTCTCCTGCCTCAGCTTCCTGAGTAGCTGGGATTACAGGCATGCACCACTATGCCCGGCTAACTTTGTATTTTTAGTAGAAATGGGGTTTCCCCATGTTGGCCAGGCTGGTCTCGAACTCCTGACCTCAAGTGATCCACCCGCCTCGGTATCCCAAAGTGCTAGGATTATAGGCTTGAGCCACCGTGCCTTTCCTTTTCCTTCTATCTTTTTATCTTCCTTTCTTGACTGCTTGCTCGCTTGCTTGCTTTCTTACTTGCTTTCTCTCTTTCTCTTTCTTTCTCTCCTCTCTTCTCTTTCTCTCTTAAAAGTGACTCTTCCCTCTTCCCCACAGGAAGGGTGCCACAGACAGTAAAGGATAAAAATCCAAAGTCAGAATACATCCTGGGGACTTCAGTGTGTGTGTGTGCTTTTTTTTTTTTCTTCTTCTTCTTCTTGGGGAAAGGGGTACAAATGTGGGAAGAGAAGAACAGGACTTTTTTTAAGAAGCTCACCCAAAATCTTTCATAAAGCCCCTGGAAAAGTATGAGATGCTGTGCCCAAGTCTTCCATACCCAGGGCATTTAAATAGGACAAGACCAGAACACCTTGCCACAACCCCCCTCAGCTGTCTCACCATCCTGCCTCCACCGGCCAAAGCCCAGACAAGTGGCCTGCACTAAACCTAGGGCATTATCAGTGCAACTTATCCCCTTTGCCTGTCAGCTTTAAGTTATTCCTCCTGTATTTACAGCCTCAATTACACCCAACTACAGGCACACCAAAGATGGTATTTCTAAAACCAGTTGACTAGCCCAGCTCCGAACTGTTTTTGTAAAATTTGTAGCCTAAAAGTCATTATGACACCAAAAAGTAAACTCCATAAGGAATTATCTCCCTCCCCAATATGTGGGGTCTCTTGACTGCTTTTGGGTCCTTTTTTTTTTTTTTTTTTTTTTTTTTTTTTTTTTTTTTGGAGACAGAGTCTCACTCTGTCTCCCAGGCTGCAGTGCAACGGTGCAATTTTGGCTCACAGGAAACTCCATCTCCCGCGTTCAAGAAAGTCTCCTGCCTCAGCCTCCTGAGTAGCTCGGATTACAGGCGCACACCACCATGCCAAGCTGATATTTTTATTTTTAGTAAAGACAGGGTTTTCACCATATTGGCCACGCTGGTCTTGAACTCCTGAGCTCGGGTGATCGCTCAGGTGATCCCTCGGTCTTCCAAAGTGCTGGGATTACAGGCATGAGCCACTATACCCAGCTGGTTTCTTCTTCTTCTTTTTTAATAAATTTTATTGAGGTACAATTTACATATGATAAAATTCACCCGTTTTAAGTGTTCAATTCATTTAACAAATTTACAGTCATGTAACCACAACCACAGACGTGATATAGAACACCCCCAATCCCCCACCCCCAGCTCCTGGCAATATTTTTCTAGATTATTTATTTATTTGTTTGTTTGTTTGTTTTGAGACCGAGTTTTCACTCTTGTCACCCAGGCTGGAGTGCAATGGCACAATCTCGGCTCACTGCAACCTCTGCCTCGTGGGTTCAAGCCATTCTCTTCCCTCAGTCTCCCTAGTAGCTGGTATTACAGGTGCCTGCCACCACACCCAGCTAATTTTTGTATTTTTAGTAGAGACAGGGTTTCACCATGTTGGCCAGGTTGGTCTCAAACTCCTGACTTCAGGTGATCCACTCGCCTCAGCCTCCCAAAGTGCTGGGATTACAGGCGTGAGCCACCATGCCGGGCCTATTTTATTTTATTTTTTCTTTGTTTGTTTTTGTTTTTACAAACAAAGCAAAGAGTCTTTTCTGTTGCCCAGAAAAGACAGACTTTTCTGAGAAGAAGTCTGTCTCTGTCGCCCAGGCTGGAGTGCAGTGGCCTGATCTCCGCTGACTGCAAGCTCCGCCTCCCGGGGGGTCACACCATTCTCCAGCCTCAGCCTCCCGAGTAGCTGGGACTACAGGCGCCTGCCGCCTCACCTGGCTAATTTTTTGTATTTTTAGTAGAGACAGGGTTTCATTGTGTTAGCCAGGATGGTCTAAATCTCCTGACCTCATGATCTGCCCGCCTTGGCCTCCCAAAGTCCTCGGATTACAGGTGTGAGCCACCGCGCCTGGCTTACCTATTTTATTTCTTAAATTGACATATTAGTAATGTACATATTCATAGTGATGTTTCGATACATATAATGTATAGTGATCAGATCAGGGTATGTAGCATATCCATCATCTCATTTATTATTTCTTTGTGTTTGGAATGTTCAATATCCTCCTTCTAGCTATTTGAACTATATGTTATTGGTAACTACAGTCATCCTACAGTGATAAAGAACTGTTTTTAATTTTCATACACCCGACACAAATGTGCCTTCCCACTGGATCTGAACTTTCAGCACACCCCAGTCCTATTGTTCACATAGCATCTATCCTATGCTGGGCACTGTGCTAGGGATCAGGAGTCTGATGGTGAAAGGATGGCCACTATCCCCACCTTCCAGAAGTTTACTGTCTGTTAGGGAGATGAACATTAAGTACATCAATAATCACACAAATTCTCTTATGAAGAAAAAGTATAGGGTATAAGAAAGCCTGTAACAGGAGATCACAGCTTAGATCACAGGGATCAAGGCAAGTCTGTTGGAATTGACATTTAAGACAAGATCTAAATAGTGAGCACTTAGCCCAGTGAAGAGAAGTGTCCAGGCCATGGAAACAGCACATGCAAAAGCTCTGAGCTTCACAGTTCAAGAACTGCCAGGTGAGTAGGATGCAAAAGTAAAGCTAAAAGAGTAGGTGATTGCTGCAGTAAGTAGATGATGGATCTTAAAGGCCATCAGAAGTTCTTGGAATTCATCTAAATGCAACTGGGAAAGCAGCATTGTCTATGACAACTTTTTGTGATAATGCAAATGTTCAATTTTATACTAAACAATACAGAAGCCACTAGCCACACATGGGTACTGTACATTTGAAATATGGCTAGTACAAATGAAGAACTCAATTTCAAAACTAACTTAATTTTAATTAACTTTGCTAGACATAGTCACATATGGCTAGTGGCTACCATATTGAACAGCAAAGCATTAGAGGGTTTTAGGTTGGGGATTAACAAGATCCAGTTGGGCCTGGCACAGTGGCTCACATCTGTAATCCCAGCACTTTGGGAGGCCAAGGCGGACAGATCACGAGGTCAGGAGTTCAAGACCAGCTTGGCCATCATGGTGAAATTCCGTCTCTCCTTTAAAAATACATATTACCGGGCGTGGTGGCACGTGCCTGTAATCCCAGCTACTCGGGAGACTGAGGCAGGAGAATTGCTTGAACCCAGGAGGCAGAGGTTGCAGTGAGCCAAGATCGTGCCACTACATTCCAGCCTGGGTGACAGAGCAAGACTCTGTCTCAAAAACTGAAATAAAATTTAAAAAACAAGATCCAATGGATACTTCCGGATCATCCTGGCTGCAGGCAAGATGGAGAGAAATGGGCCAATGTAAAATGAATGCAGAATGAGCAGCCAATAAGAGTTCCTGATGAATTCCATGGGCGTGAGAGTGGAGGGCAGAAGAAATCAACTCCAAGGCTTTTAGCCAAACTTTACTTTGCATTATAGAAACAGGGGCTTTGGTTTCAAATATAAATGTATGTTTTTTTGCTTGTTTTCTTTTAACAGACGGAGTCTTGCTCTGTTACCCAGGCTAGAATGCAGCAGTGCAATCTTGGCTCATTGCAACTTCCACCTACCAGGTTCAAAAGATTCTCCTGCCTCAGCCTCCCAAGTAGCTAGGATTACAGATGGACGCCACCACGCCTGACTAATTCTTTTATTTTTAGTAGAGCTGGAGTTTCACCATGTTGGCCAGGCTTGTCTCGAACTCCTGACCTCAAATGACCTGTCCACCTCGGCCTCCCAAAGTGCTGGGATCACAAGTATGAGCCACTGTGCCCAGCCAAATGCATGTGATATTGGATTTTCTTTTATACAAATACATACACACACGTGCACACACACACACAGGTTAGCTCCCTGAGTATAACTATTATGATACCACTGCATCTAATGGGGCAAAGTATACGCTCTATAAAGCACACAAATTTGGGAAATACACAAAAGCCTCGAATGGATACCTTAAAACTGTCAAAGATGAACCAAATGGAAATATATTCTATATGTTTTCCTTGAAATGGGAAAAAAAGAAATATATTCTATAGGACAATACACGTTATGAGCTACATATGGCATCATCAACCCATTAAAGTGTTTCAGCAACAGCAGCAGGGGAGGGAGGAGGCAGGAGACACAGAGAACAAATCTCCCCTCTAAAAGAGAGGTCATCCCCATACGAGGACCAGGAAAAGAGGTGAACTTCTTTCTTTCTTCTTGTGTATTTATCTGTTTGTATAAGGGAGGGCAGGAGATGTTGGAAGTTTGGTGGGAGCAGAGAGGGGAGAGTTTAAGATTTTCTCCAAGTACCATTTCTTTCATTACCAAGTATTTAGTAAACTTGGTGCTACCTCTATATGTATTAATCTGGAATTGGTTTTCCCTATAGCATACATTCTCAATGGGGCAATATTGCCCCCAAAGGAAGGAAAATGGGTTATTGGGGAGTAAAAATGTTTATTATTTTCATGTACAAAGCACAGATATACATACAATACCAAAAAAAAAAAAGGATATATAGATTATCCGTGGTATTTAAATGTCATGGGGTGTGGGAAGCTAGATTAGTTAAAAGTCTCAAAAGGTTGGAAGGAGCTATAATGAAAAAATACTTGAGTAACACTACCCTAGAGGAAATTGAGGGATGGAGGAAAGGGTGTTAAAAGTAAACAAAATATCTACTGATGAATGTATAAACAAAATGTGGCATATACATACAATGGAATACTATTTAACCTTAGAAAGGAAGGAAATGCTGACACAAGATACAACACGGATGAACCTTCTGGGCATTATGCTAAGTGAAATAAGGCAGTGACCAAAAAACAAGTATTTTACGATTCCACTTACATGAGCTACTTAAAGTAGTCAATTTCATAGTTACCAGGGACTGTGAGGAAGGAGAAATGGGAAGTTGTTGTCTAATGAATATGGAGTTTCAGTTTTGCAAATGAAAAAGTTCCAGAAATCGTTTGCACAATATGAATGTACTTAACACTACTGAACTGTACACTTAAAAAGCATTAAGATGGCAAATTATGTTTTGTGGTTTTTTACCACAGTTAAAATTTGTTTTAAGTAAAAAGAAAATAAAAACCCAGAAAGGAAAAAAAAGAAAGAAACACCAATGTAAACGAATATGTCCTGGACTTGTATTTGTACTCCAAGTTTGACAGAAACATTACTGATTTTTGGCCGGGCGCGGTGGCTCAAGCCTGTAATCCCAGCGCTTTGGGAGGCTGAGACGGGCGGATCATGAGGTCAGGAGATCGAGACCATCCTGGCTAACCCGGTGAAACCCCATCTCTACTAAAAAATACAAAAAATTAGCCGGGCGAGGTGGCGGGCGCTGGTAGTCCCAGCTACTCAGGAGGCTGAGGCAGGAGAATGGCGTAAACCTGGGAGGCGGAGCTTGCAGTGAGCTGAGATCCGGCCACTGCACTCCAGCCTGGGCGACAGAGAGAGACTCCGTCTCCAAAAAAAAAAAAAAAAAAGACAGAAACATTACTGATTTTCCTTACGCATACTATGTTACAACATGATACCCAAAAGATACCCAAAAGATGGCAGGATATCAAAGTTTCCCTGGTTTTGTAGTAGTACTGATTTACATGTGAAAGAACACATTCCTCAGCCCTGGGCCCAGTACAAACATATATCTCAACCTCCTGGGCCCAACACAGACACATTCACACAATTCACACATTCCTCAGCCCTGGGCCCAGTACAAATACATTCCTCCATATATCTCAACTTCCTGGGCCCAGTACAAACACACCATATATCTCAATTTCCTGGGCCCAGTACAAACACACCGTATATCTCAACTTCCTGGGCCCAGTACAAACACACCATATATCTCAACTTTGGAAAAACACCACCTGGAGAGACCCCCAGTAAGGTCACAACCGTTTACGGCTTTACTGAAAGCACGGGAACCAATAGAAAACTGCTAAAGGTATAACTTAAAATGTTAACCAATTGCAATGCTGTAACCAAAAGAATTCCCTTGTTCCTCTATAACCTTACATATCCTGTTTACATCAGGCTATAAAAAGCAAGCACATGCATCGTTCGGGGCCCTCTTGTACGTTGAGGAATGGAGGGACCAAGTTCGAACTTGCAGTAAAGATCCTTGCTGCTTGGCTTTGACTCTGGACTCTGGTGGTCTTCTTTGGGGAATAAACGGTCTCAGCATAACATCTGCGGGCTCGTCTGGGATTCCCCAAGCCCACCAGACCCCTGGTCAACGGATCTACCAGGATCGATCTGCTGATAGGTGAGCCGGCTCGTCTCTGTTTGTCTGTCTGTGTCTGTTCTGAACCTGTATCTGTGACTCGCGAGGTCTGAAACTGAAGCTGACGCAGTCCTGGCGGACGTGCTATAGGACGGCCAGCAGAGGCCAGTGGGAGACGTCCCCCGGCTCTCGCCTGATTTAGATTTCTATGTGAACTGATTCTGACCCGGGCTTCCGGAGCGCGCTTGCGGCTAGATATTATTGATACTCCAGTTTTCCTTTGCAGGAATTCTAACCCATATTCTTTTGCAGGAAGAGACTACAAACTATTACAGAATGGGTAATACCCAGAGCACACCCCTGTCTCTCCTTATAAATAATTTCAAGGATGTTAGGGCGAGGGGCCATGATCTTAGTATGGAAATCAAAAGGGGAAAGCTAATTACTCTGTGCCGTCCGAATGGCCCGCCTTTAATGTAGGCTGGCCACCCGAAGGGACATTCTGTCTTCCTGTCATCACTAGAGTGAAGTCCAAGGTTTTCCTACATGGGCGTGCTGGCCACCCGGATCATATCCCATATATCCTCATATGGCAGGACCTTGTTGAGAACTCGCCCCCTTGGCTGTCCCCTTTCCTATTAGCCCCTGAACCCTGTAAGGCACTGGTTGCTCGGCCGCTAAAATCCAAGCAACCGACTGCCCCCCCCATCCTGTTCTACCTGATAGCGGGGAACCACTGTCCACAGAACCCCCTCCGTACCCCTCCGGGCCCCAGGCCCCAGCCCCCTGGGCTGAGCCGCAGGGAGGGGCCGGCGGACGGGAGGCGGCCAGCACACCCGAGCCCACTGAGAGTGAAAGTAACTCTGAAGGGCCGGCGGGGCGGATGTGAGGGCGTACTTTGCGGGTTAGCCCCCCCCAGCCGCCTGACTCCACAGTGGCTCTACCCCTTCGGGAAATAGGACCCCCAGATGACACAGGAATCCCCAGGCTCCAGTACTGGCCATTCTCCACCAGTGATCTGTATAACTGGAAGACTCAGAATGCCCGGTTTTCAGACAACCCCAAAGATTTAATGGCTTTACTGGATAGTGTCATGTTCACCCACCAGCCCACTTGGGATGATTGTCAGCAGCTCCTCCGAATCTTGTTCACAACGGAGGAGTGAGAGAGAATACAGGTAGAAGCTAGAAAGCTGGTCCCAGGGGACGACGGTCAACCGACTGCCAACCCTGACCTCATAAATGCGACTTTTCCTCTGACCAGACCGGCGTGGGACTACAACACGGCAGAAGGTAGGGGACGGCTACACCTTTATCGCCAGACTCTAATGGCGGGTCTCCGGGCAGCTGCTCGCAAGCCCACTAATTTGGCTAAAGTATACTCTGTTCTGCAGGGAATGACAGAAAGCCCAGCTAACTACTTAGAAAGATTAATGGAAGCTTTTAGACAGTACACCCCCATAGACCCAGAAGCTCCAGGAAGTCAGGCAGCTGTTGTAATGTCTTTTGTAAATCAGGCGGCCCCAGACATTAAAAAGAAACTCCAGAAATTAGAAGACTTAGAGGGAAAACAGATTCAGGACCTTCTTCAGATAGCCCAGCGAGTTTACAATAATAGGGATACTCCAGAGGAAAAGCAATTTAAGGCCACTGAAAAAATGACCAAGGTCCTGGCAGCAGTAGTACAGAAAGAGCATCTACAGCCAGAGAACACCCAACCTAGGCGGTCCCCCAGACATGATAATCTGAGCAAAGACCAATGTGCCTACTGTAAGGAGGCTGGCCACTGGGTAAAAGACTGCCCCAAAAAGAAACAATGGGGACAGGGACCCCCTAGGCCTACACCCGTACTAGTCACTCAAGACGAAGACTAGGGAAGACAGGGTTCGGACCTCTTCCCCGAACCTAGGGTAACTTTGCAAGTGGAGGGGTCCCCAGTTCAGTTCTTGGTCGATACAGGAGCACAGCACTCGGTCCTAGTTAAAACTAATGGAAAATTATCCTCCAAGTCCTCGTGGGTACAAGGGGCCACAGGGATTAAGAAATACCCCTGGACGACTCACAGAACAGTAAACCTCGGAGCCAGGAATGTAACCCATTCTTTCCTGGTCATCCCTGAGAGCCCCTGTCCCCTATTAGGGAGAGACCTGATAACTAAAATGGGAGCACAGATTCATTTCCTCCCTGAGGGGCCTGTCGTGACCAACTCCCAAAATCAACCCGTGTCCATCCTGACTATAACCCTAGAAGATGAGTACCAGCTCCACCAGGAGCCAGCAGCCCCTGACCAGGACATAGCAACCTGGCTCCAGCAATATCCAGGAGCTTGGGCGGAAACAGGGGGCTTAGGACTAGCGAAACACCGTCCTGCCTTGTTTGTTGAACTCAAGCCTGGGACAGACCCTGTTCGGGTACGCCAATACCCGATGACCCTAGAGGCCAAAGAAGGGATTGCACCACATATTCGCCGGCTCCTCAACCAAGGGGTCCTCCGCCCATGTCACTCGCCCTGGAATACTCCATTATTGCCAGTACGGAAACCTAACAGCGGAGAGTACAGACCTGTACAAGACTGGAGAGAAGTGAATAAGAGGGTTATGGACATACATCCAACTGTGCCTAACCCGTACACCCTCCTGAGTACCCTAAACCCTAAACATCAATGGTACACTGTTTTAGATTTGAAAGATGCTTTCTTCAGTTTGCCTTTAGCCCCTCAGAGCCAAAAGCTCTTCGCCTTCGAGTGGACTGACCCTAAGAGGGGCATAAGTGGCCAACTGACATGGACCAGACTGCTGCAGGGATTCAAAAACTCTTCTACCCTGTTCGATGAGGCCCTCCATGAAGACCTGGGTGAGTACCGGCGCAAACACCCTGAAATAACCTTACTACAGTATGTTGATGACCTCCTGATTGCTGCTGAGACCCAAGAAGCTTGTATCCAAGGGACCAAGGGTCTCTTACGAGCTCTAGGGGATCTGGGCTACCGAGCCTCGGCAAAGAAAGCTCAAATCTGTAAACCAGAAGTAACATATCTGGGGTACCTGCTAAGAGGAGGGCAACGCTGGTTAACAGACGCCTGGAAGCAGACTGTTCTGCAGATCCCCAGGCCACAATCCACCCGACAAGTAAGGGAATTCCTGGGATCAGCGGGATTTTGTAGACTATGGATCCCTGGGTTCGCAGAGATGGCTAAACCCTTGTATCAGGCAACACGGGGACAACAGCCATTTAATTGGACAGAAGAAGCCGAGTCGGCTTTCCAACAGATCACAACCGCCCTACTCTCTGCGCCTGCCCTGGGACTACCTGATGTCACCAAGCCCTTCCACTTATACGTGGACAAGAGCAAGGGTGTCGCCAAGGCAGTGCTAACTCAGAACTTAGGCCCCTGGTGGAGGCCAGTTGCCTACCTGTCAAAGAAATTAGACCCAGTGGCTGCCGGGTGGCCCCCTTGTCTCCGAATGATTGCAGCCACGGCCCTGATGGTACAAGATGCTGATAAACTTGTCATGGGTCAAGAATTACGGGTCGGTACCCCACATGCCATCGAGGGTGTACTCAAACAGCCACCTAATCGATGGATAAGTAACCCCCGGCTCACCCACTACCAAGGACTACTACTAAACCCCCTCAGGATAACTTTTCTGCCCCCAACAACCTTAAACCCTGCCTCGCTGCTGCCCAACCCGGACCTGGACGCCCCGCTCCATGATTGCACCGAGATACTAGCTCAGGTGCACGGAGTTCGAGAGGACCTGCAGGACCGCCCACTTCCTGACGCTGACCTCGTTTGGTTCACCGATGGGAGCAGCTTCATACACCAAGGCCAGAGGTATGCTGGAGCAGCAGTGACTTCAGAGACTGAGGTAATCTGGGCGGAACCCCTGCCCCCGGGGACATCGGCCCAGAAGGCCGAACTGATAGCGCTCACCCAAGGTCTTACCTTAGGGGCAGGGAAGAAACTGACAGTCTTACCTTGGGGGCAGGGAAGAAACTGACATATATGACACAGACAGCCGATATGCTTTTGCTACGGCGCACATACATGGGGCCATTTACAGGGAGCGAGGGTTACTAACGGCTGAAGGAAAAGAGATAAAAAACAAGCAAGAGATCCTAGCCCTGTTAACAGCCCTATGGAGACCAGAAAAACTGGCTATTGCACATTGCCCAGGGCATCAGAAACCAACCACTCCAATTGCTCAAGGCAACTTTCTGGCAGACCAAACTGCAAGGAGTGTGGCAAAGGCTCCCAGCCAACTCCTTGCACTCCAACTGCCCGATCCGGGCCCCCGGGACTTGCCATATCTCCCTGATTATTCAGAACAAGATCTCCAGTGGATCGACAAACTTCCCCTGAAACAGATCCAGAATGGGTGGTGGACTGATACTAATGACCAAACTATCCTACCAGAAAAATTAGGACAAGTGTTGGAACGCATCCACCGAACCACCCACCTGGGTGCCCGGCGGATGATAGACCTGATCAGATGCTCCAAGCTCAAGATCAGACATATAGCCGAGACGGCCAGCAGCATCGTAACAAGTTGCAAAGTCTGCCAGCTTAACAACGCCTATCCCCAATCCCAGGGTGCAACGGGAACAAGGCTCAGGGGAACCAGGCCCGGTATCTACTGGGAAGTAGATTTTACTGAGATAAAGCCAGGAAAATACAGGTATCGGTACTTACTTGTCTTTGTAGATACCTTTTCAGGGTGGATTGAAGCATTCCCAACCAAAAGAGAAACCGCTCAGGTTGTAGCAAAGAAAATTCTGGAAGACATCCTCCCCAGGTATGGCTTCCCCGTCCAGATAGGGTCAGATAATGGGCCAGCCTTCATTGCTAAAGTAAGTCAGGATTTGGCTTCCATCCTTGGGGCAAATTGGAAACTACATTGCGCTTATAGGCCCCAAAGTTCAGGACAGGTAGAGAGGATGAATCGGACCTTAAAAGAGACCTTAACTAAATTGACTATGGAGACTGGCGCTAATTGGGTGGTCCTTCTCCCCTACGCTCTGTTCCGGGCCCGTAACACCCCTTACAGACTGGGCCTTACCCCTTATGAAATCATGTATGGCAGACCCCCACCCCTGGTTCCCAGCCTAAAACATGATCTGCTCAAATCTGAAACAGAAAATGTCTCTGAACTCTTATTTTCCCTACAAGCCTTGCAGAAAATTCATCAGGAAATCTGGCCCAAGCTGAAGGAACTATATGAGACCGGTCCCCCACCGACACCCCATCCGTACCAGCCGGGAGACTGGGTCCTGGTTAAGCGACACCGACAAGAGACCTTAGAACCCAGGTGGAAGGGACCACTCCAGGTACTCCTAACCACACCCACCGCCCTGAAGGTAGAAGGCATCGCGTCGTGGATCCACTACACCCACGTCAAACCAGTGGACCCGACCTCTGACCTTCTTGGACCAATCACGGCAGCGACTGAAGCACCGACCACGTGGACTGTGGACAGAGCTAAGAACAACCCCTTAAAACTCACCCTGCGCCGGCAGCATAGCTCACTGCAAACATGCAGCTAGGTAGTCTAACCCTAACGTTAGTCGCCCTAGTGGCCACTGGGGCAAACACAAAACCAGTGCCTAATCCCTTTGTCTGGAGATTCTGGCTTTATGAAAACCGAACCCACCCTGGGCAACCTCATAAGCCCAGGAAATTATTGGCCAGTGCTGATTGCCCCTCCTCAAGGTGCAGTGACCCAATTTTGCTAAATTTTACTGGTTTTCAGATAGCCGAACCAAAGGTGCCAATGATATGTTTTGAGTTTGATCAGACTAAATACAATTGTAAACACTATTGGTGGCACCAAAATTCAGGCTGCCCCTACAGTTACTGTAGAATGCACTCAGTCAGAGGGTGGCACGAGCGATCCGGGTGGAACTTCTACCAGCAGGGTAGAGGCGGCATCTATACTTGGATAGTTAAGGACCCTTGGACCTCCCACTGGACCACGCCTCAACATGGGGCTGTATACTATTCCTCTTCCTCCACGTGGCCTAGCAGTCACCTCTATCTGTGGCGTGGCCTAGTTCAAGTATGGCCCCTGGTCCATGGGGATATCCAACAACAGGAAGACAGACTAACACAAGAGTTACGTCCTTTCTCCTGGTTAGAATTATTACAAGAAGGATTCGAACTTGCTAACCTTACAGGACTTCACAGCTTGTCTGGCTGCTTTCTGTGTGCCACCCTAGGGCGTCCACCGCTAACCGCTGTCCCTCTGCCATGGGAATCCTCTACCCAAACTAACAACCTTCAGAATCTCACAAATGCCCCTATTCTTAATGTGCCACTGTACCTGAACCCCAGTCAGGAGAAGTTTCCCTACTGTTTTTCAGGCACCAACTCCAGCCTCTGCAACATCACTGTAACACCCCCTAACACCAACCTGAGGGCCCCGCCGGGCATATTCTTTTGGTGTAATGGAACATTATCTAAGAACCTATCTGGTCCCTCTGTTACCAACCGTGTCTTCCTGTCACATTAGTTCCCCGGTTAACTCTCCTAACTGCCGGCAAGTTCCTGGGGTACACCGGTAACTGGACTAGTACTGCTATTCACCCAGCCCCTAGACCAAGACCTGCACGAGCCATATTTCTCCCCCTCATTGCAGGAATCTCCCTCACATCATCCCTCATTGCGGCCGGACTGGCAGGGGGAGCCCTAGGTCACACCCTCATAGAAAGCAACAAGTTGTACCAACAATTTGCCATTGCTATGGAGGAGTCGGCTGAGTCCCTTGCCTCCCTTCAGCGACAGCTCACATCCCTAGCTCAAGTAACCTTGCAGAACCGGAGGGCCCTAGACCTACTCACTGCTGAAAAAGGTGGTACATGTATGTTCCTGAAGGAAGATTGTTGTTTCTACATAAATGAATCAGGGATTGTAGAGAACCGGGTCCAACAGTTACGCAAGTTAAGCATAGAAATGAAAAAACAGCAGTTTGCCTCAGCTGCAAACCAATGGTGGAATTCCTCTATGTTTTCTCTGTTAGCCCCCTTCCTTGGACCCCTGCTAAGTCTGCTATTTCTGCTTACCGTAGGACCTTGGGTTATTAACAGAATTTTGCGGTTTGTCAGGGAAAGGTTTGACACCATACAGCTCATGGTCCTCAGAGCCCAATACCAACCTGTAAACACTGAAACGGAGTCAGACCTATAAGACCCAAGATTGGCTCCAGAGGTACCTGAGAGAGGGGGAAATGAAAGAACATATTCCTCAGCCCTGGGCCCAGTACAAACATATATCTCAACTTCCTGGGCCCAACACAAACACATTCACACATTCCTCAGCCCTGGGCCCAGTACAAACACATTCCTCCATATATCTCAACTTCCTGGGCCCAGTACAAATACACCATATATCTCAACTTCCTTCCTGGGTCCAGTACAAACACACCATATATCTCAACTTTGGAAAAACACCACCTGGAGAGACCCCCAATAAGGTCACAACCGTTTGCGGCTTTACTAAAAGCACGGGAACCAATAGAAAACTGCTAAAGGTATAACTTAAAATGTTAACCAATTGTAATGCTGTAACCAAAAGAATTCCCTTGTTCCTCTATAACCTTACATATCCTGTTTACATCAGGCTATAAAAAGCAAGCACATGCATTGTTCGGGGCCCTCTTGTATGTTGTGGAACAGAGGGACCAAGTTCGAACTTGCAGTAAAGATCCTTGCCACTTGGCTTTGACTCTGAACTCTGGTGGTCTTCTTTGGGGAATAAACGGTCTGGGCATAACACATGCACATTCAGGAGCAGCCAAGAAACTAATTACTTACAGAGCCATCCTAAGACCCTGGGCCCACTGACAAGATGACAGTTAAAATATCCCCCAGCAGCCAACACAGGCAGGTAGGTTTGCAGTAATTAAAGTATAATTTATATGACCATAAAAAAACTATATTATGCAATAAGCATATTTGGGGTTACAGTCAAATGGTCAAAAACATACAGCAACAATTACTGTGCAATATTAACAAAGACATACAGTAGAAGTCTATCATATCCCATTATCTTGATGGGCCCAATTGTTTTTAACATTTTTATTGAGGCAAAACATAGTATAATGTGTGTAACATGCACTACTCTTCGGTGTTCAGTTCTGATTTTTATACCCATATAACTCCCACCTGGGTGAATATATAGAACATTCCCAGGTCTCCAGAAGGTTCCCTCTTGTCCATTCCTAGTTTAAACCCACCTTCTTCACCACTATTCTGATCTGTAAACTATAAATGAGTTTCACCTGTTCTTGAACCCCATAATAACACAGTGGGATCCCTCTTTCCTTAAAGATTATCCATGTGAGACTCAACTATATTGTTGTATACATCAGTAACTCCTTTCTTTTATTGCTGTGTAGTGTTTGATTTTATGACTATACCACAATTTACTTACCCATTCTGTTGATGGGCACTTGAATTGTTTCTGGTTTGAGATAACTGTGAATAATCCTGTTATAAATGATCCTATGTATGTCTTTCAGTGTTATTTGTCTGCCTTTCTTCCCAGGAGTGAACCTGCTGGGTCACAGGGAAGATAAGTTATTTACTTTTAGTAGAGACTGCCAGTTTTCCAAGTGGTTGAACCAATCTATACTCGCAAAAGCAGTGTTTTGTGTATATAAACTGCCAACATTTGTCAATTCTGGGCACTATCAGTCTTTTTAATTTTAGCCACTGTGGTATGTTATTGTGGTTTTAATTAGCATTTTCCTGATGACTAATAATGTTGTGTGCCTTTTACTGGCCATATGAGTGTCCTCTTTTGTGAAGCTCCAAATACACCCAATCCTAGAAGAGGTGTTTGTTTTGTTTTGAATAATTAACCACTAGACAACAATATGCCAGGCCCATTTTAGCTCACGTTCTTGCAATATTGCTAATAGCAGGGGAAAGAATGGACTCTGACCTGGACACTGGACAGTCATCATTCAACTATATGGTACACAAACTATAATAAGCTCAGGAAATAAATTCTCCTAAAATGCTTTACCAATAAATGGCTAAGGAGGTTTCATTAGATTATAATGACAACATGGTGCCAGGAAATATTCTTGTAAAAAACTAAAAACAGGTTAAACTTTTATGGCAGATACTTGAAAGTTGACCCTTAGTAATAATTAATGATATTTGTAATTTAGGAAGCTCTGACACTCTACCCATTTGGCTACAATGAACCATTCTTGGGACCTTTGAAGTGGCCTCTCCTTCCTCACTGAGTCCCAGTTTTGTTTCTGTTATCTGCCAGTCTTCCCCAAGCTCCTTAGACTTAAGGGAAGCTGACTCCGCCCTTATTTCCTAAGGGGCTGTTGAGCAAATTTATCTCCCTGAGAGAAACTGGTTCAGTATTGAGTGTAGGGCACAATTCTGGCCCCTGAAACTTAAAAAGATGTTTATTGGAGGATTCTGAGAAAGTGTTTTATCATTATTCTGGATAAGCTTCTAGAACAGATTCTCTCTATTACATAGGGAAGCTGTGAATCCTGACACTGAGATGTGTGAATGTTTGGCCCTACATTTTAGCTGCATTTTGATTCCAGCGTAAGGATGAAACCAACACTCACAGGATGAGAGGACAGGGCCCAGGGAAATAAAATAGTAGGGAGCCATCAATTTGGGGAGAACCCTGAGGCCTGCCCTATCTCTATCTCTGGACTTCTACTTATATGAGTGCATCAGTTAGGATGCCTTTGGCTGCAAATGAGGAGTTGGGGTGTGTGTAATTTTCTTATTGGATATAATGAGTTCTAAAATTCTCTTCAAAGAATCAGTGTGTCAGTATGTTCAGTTCTTTGTCCTCCATTTTAAAGTTTAACTTCCTTATAGTTTTAATTAATCAGTAAATTCACATCTGTTCCCCTGGTCACCTGCTCCATCCTGACTCATCCTGGTTACCTACTTTGACCTGAGTCACCCCCGGTCACCTGCTCTGACCTAAGTCACCTTTAGTTACCTGTTCCATAACTGTCTTTCCTGCCAAACTGCTCACCCCACCACTCTGGTTCATACTCCTGCTCTCTTTAAAATAGCCAACTGGAATTAACTTAGACTGTGCCGTCCAACCCTAGCCAATACGGGAACCACACAACAGTAGGGGCTACCTGAGACAGGAATAAGAACCCCTTCCCCTCCCCTGTCCAGGTGTGCTCTCATCATTACTCCATTCATGAGTCGCATCCTTCTATAGAAGTAAAAATCGCCTTGCTTGAGAAAATTAAATTTATGTTCCAGTGCTATTTCCTTGCAGCACTGAAAATTTATTTATAACATTCTCATAGAATCAGAAGTAAGGGAGTAAGAGTACAGCTCTTTATCTCTCTGTAACACCATCCTAAGCACACTGGCTTTATGCCCTCATGCTTGTCCCCTCAAGGTCGAAGGTTGCTTTAACTCCAGGCATCACATTAAAGACAGGAAGAAGGAAGGGGTCCCTGCAACCACTGGCTCCCTGGTACCACATATCTCTTTTGTAAAACAGGAAAACTTTCCTAAAGCCCCAAGTAGACTTCTCTGCATTTCACTAGTCAGAAATAGGAATCTAGAAAAATAAGTATGTGGCTCCATAATGGTGGGTGGCTAGGGAACAGGATGCAGGTAGGAGCTGCTGGGTTTGCCAAACAACAGGGTGAGCCAGTACATATCCTTATTGTTTAAGTTAGGCATTCTGTTACTTATAACTAAAAGCACACCAGGCCAGGTACAGTGGCTCACACCTGTAATCCCAAAACTTTAGAAGGCCAGGCTGGGAGGATTGCTTGAGCTTAGGAATTCCATACCAACCTAGGCAACACAGTGAGACCCCATCTCTACAAAATGAAAATTTAAAAAGTAGCCAAACATGGTGGCATGCACCTGTAGTTCCAGCTATTTGAGAGACTGAGGCTGAAGATCACTTGAGCCCTGGAGGTCAAGGCTGTGGTGAACCATGACTATGCCACTGTGCTCCAGCCTGGGTGACAGAGTAAAGCCCCATCTCAATAAAAATAATGATAACAATAATAATAAAATAAAAAATGAAAGCACAGCAATTAGCTCTGTGACAGTTACTATTCTATCTGGCTACTATTACTATTCTATCTGGAATATTCTGTCCAATGTGGTAACCACACATAGCTATTTACATTTTAATTTAAATACCATTAAAGGTTCAAGGCCAGGCGCAGTGGCTCACACTTGTAATCCCAGCACTTTGGGAGGCCAGTGTGGGCAGATCACGAGATCGGGAGTTCAAAGAATAGCCTGGCCAATGTGGTGAAACCCTGTCTCTACTAAAAAATACAAAAATTAGCTGGGCGTGGTGGTAGGCACCTGTAATCCCAGCTACGCAAGAGGCTAAGGCAGGAGAATCACTTGAAACTAGAAGACAGAGGTTGCAGTGAGCCAAGACCACACCACTGCACTCCAGCCTGGGCGACAGAGTGAGACTCTGTCAACAAAAAGTAAAAATAAAAATAAAAAAGAAAGGTTCAATTCCTCAGTCACTCTAGCCACATTTCAAGTACTCCATAGTCACCAGTGGCTAGTAGCTATTATATCTGTGAAGTCCTAATTAGGAACTGAAGTCAGGCTGGCAGGGCTGAGGGAAAGCAAAAACAGACATCAGATAAACTACAAGTCTGTTTTTCTTCATGGTCCAGGAGACACAGCCCTCCTGCACAAATAACTTACAATCTTCTTTGCCCAACTGTCACCAGACACCTGCACCTTAGCTCACTGCAACCTTGGTGTTTTATCAGCACTGCATGTAGCATTCTGCAGCCTAAGAACCATCCTATAAAATCCCCAGCAAGACTTTGTTTCCTGGCAGTCAGCTCCTCTTCTGCTGATTCTGACCGTTACCCTCTTGTAACATATTTTCCTATTTTCTCTAAAAAATCCGCCCTTCTTCACCTACAACTGTCTGGTAATTTTTTTTTTTCTGAGATGGAGTCTCACTCTAGTTGCGCAGGCTGGATTGCAGTGGCGCATTCTCGGCTGACTGCCATCTCCACCTCCCAGGTTCATGCAATTCTCCTTTTTCAGCCTCCAGTAGCTGAGATTACAGGTGTGCGCCACCACACCCAGCTAATTGTTGTATTTTTAGTATAGATGGGGTTTCGCCATGTTGGCCAGGCTGGTCTCGATCTCCTGACCTCAGGTGATCCACTCACCTCAGCCTCCCGAAGTGCTAGGATTACAGGCTAGGATTACAGGCGTGAGCCACCGCACCTGGCCTTGGTAAATTATTTTACCCCCATGCCACCGCCACCAGCTTTGATAGTCACTGCTCACCCACAACATTTTGGTGGCCTGTAGGGGGAACTCTCTCTGGACAGGAACTCTCTGTCCTCACGGCAAACTCTCTCCCCATCTCTTTCCCTTTCTCAAGTCAGCACCCTCCGAAACAGCCTCTAAGCATGGAGGGAACTGCAGGTCTCCGGCAGGAGCTACACTCCAGTGGGACTGAAAGGTGACTGTGGAAGCATCTGACTGCCACTGCTCAGTTAGGGTGAACGACCTGGGCTCGCTCACTCTTTTCAGTCTTTCAGCAGCTGGTTTCTATGGTAACCATCCTGGCGCTCTCCAGTGCTGCCTGAAGGCTGAAGGGTAAACAGGGCTGGCTGCCTTGCCTGAAAGGAAGAAGACACTGTCTCCTCTCTGGCAGCAGAAGCTCATTCAAAGCGAATTCACACATGTTTGGGGTAACTCAGGGGGCCTTTCTTTCTCACTCTACATTCTCCTGTGGGGTCAGCCAGCCATCCTGTCTTGGTCATTGCTAAATCAGGTGACCTCGGACAGCCTCAAAATGGTGAGGGCTCCCTTACCCACCCCCTCTCCCAGGTGGGCACCAGGTGAGATCTTCCTTTACCCTTTTTCCTCGTACCTGGGCTGATCACCCAGAGTGAGTACCTGGACTGGCCGTCCTAAGCAGCCAAGTTAAGGCCCCTAAGCAGCCAAGTGCTCTTTTCTAATAGGTGGAACGCCCCTTTGGAAAGTGCACCCAAGTCCCTCAGCAGATGCAAGTGGAACTCTCTTTTCATCTCGGCAGGATGTCCCAAGAGAAAGTGCAGCTAGTGCCCTCAAGTGGCACCGCCCCCAAGCAGCATGTTTTCCAGTCCCACCATGGGACCAACCCCATCTATCCTTCAAACTCACCTCTGGGCTACATTCTAAAGCATTAAAACAAATTTAACTCTCAGACTCTCAAAAAAGAGAAATGTGTAATTTTCTTGTGTAACACAGCATAACCCTTATGCAAAAAAAAAAAAAATCATCAAATTAGCCTCCTCAGTCTTTTATAACCGAGAGCAGAATAGGGAGAACAGGGCCAAAAAGAAAGACGCAGAGACAAAAAACAGGCTCAACTGTTGGCTGCTTCACAAGACCCCAGCCCCCTCCTCGTTGACCTAAGGACACTCCTCCAGATAACTGCCATCTGTGCAAAAGGCCGGGCCACTAAAAGGCAAAGCACCTCAATTGAATAAATGAAAAAAAAGCCCCACATGCTTGCCCCCCTCTGCCACAAGCTTGGCCACTGGAAACAGGACTGCCCTGAGAGCCAAAGGACCCCAAGGACAGAATCCCAAACCCCGATGGCCATAAGCTAAAGAGACTCTCTGCTCCTGCTAAAAACAGCTCACCTTAACTGGTAACTTGGAGAGCTGAGGAAGAATTCATCTCACACCATGAAGTCTGGAGTGCTAAGACTCTCCCCGATGGGAGATAAACAAGGGTGTTAGGGGTGTTGGCCTCATACCATTCAGTGGCTGAAAGGGGGTAACCCAGGCACTGTCACATAAACTTCGCAGGAGGCACACCAACTCCTGTAAAGTTTAACCTTTTCCTTTCTGCTCCTTTTATTTCTTTTTCTGTTCAATCTAGGGGTGCAGATTGAAAAGACAGTTTCCAACATCCTAATCCCTGATTTTATTGTTCTTTTTAAAACTCCAGCTAGTTACATATTATGGCCTGTTTTGTGCACATTTTAAACTAGTGGGCAAACTACAATGAGAAAAAGTCAGAGCTGAAATGGTTAACCTGCACCATAGGGTTAAGTAGAATCATCTAAAGTTCTCTATCTTCCTCTTTTTTCTGTCTGCTTTAAATCTACTGTTACCGAGTTGCTGGTGCTGAGATAAGACTCGTTATTTATGGTCTAACTAGAATGTAAACATTGGAAACTCATTTAAAGTTAAAGAAAAAAAGTTAAAAGAAGTTTTGTTAAACAAACAACCTAGAATTTCTTTAACCTTCCTTAAAAGTTAATAAAATAAGTCCAACACCTCTTTTGAATCTTTTTTTTTTTTTTTAATGGAGTCTCACTCTTTCACCCAGGCTGGAGTGCAGTGGTACAATCTCTGCTCACTGCAGCCTCTGCCTCCTGGGTTCAAACAATTCTCCTGCCTCAGCCTCCCGTGTAGCTGGGACTACAAGCACGCACCGCCATACCCAGCTAATTTTTGTATTTTGAGTAGAGACGCGGTTTCACCAGGTTGGCCAGGATGGTCTTGATCTCCTGACCTCATGATCCACCCACGTTGGCCTCCCAAAGTGTTGGGATTACAGGCATGAGCCATTGTGCCTGGCCGTTGAATCTTATTCTCAAAGCTAACTCTTTTTATTCAGTTCTACTGCAGGCTTTCAGTAATTCTCCAACTACCTCTCTTAAGCAGCTTCACCCTCTTAATAGTGATGCTTTTATAAGGGAGGTAGTATACAATTGCTATTTGCAAGGAAACTTTCAAGATTACTGCCCACGCAAAATTTCTTTATATTTGTCCCAGTAATGACGTATACCCCCACACCACAACAATGTGCTGAGGTACCTGATGTTTAACTGTTTTTCTTACACTCTTTACAGCCCTTCTTCTTTCCTGTCTTCCTGAGTTTCCTATATATTGTCATTTTCCCTAAATATGGCTCTGTTTTTATTCGTCTGTCATGGCTAACTACTGTCTCAATGGCTGTACCCAGGCATCCACTCCACTCAGTAACATCACAGGTTACTAACATAACACACAGCACTAACTGCTGGATGTGCCCTCACAAACCAGCACTTGAGGATGACATTACACTCTTAGCAGTCCCATGATCTACAGAAGAAATTGTTAAGCCCAATACTGTGGATTAGACTATACCATTTACATGCACACCAAAAACACAGGTCTAGGAGAGGGACCTAGGCCAATGAATCCCTCATGTCAATCATCCACCGTGACAAAGCAAATAGAGAAGGCACCAGAAATGGCCTGTAAGCCTCGCCTCTGCATCAGAAACTTCAAGGGGTCTGGCCCTTTCCTAGGGGCTTTATCACAAGCCCATTATAGTCATATCATTAACTGTAATCAAACACAACAGGAATGGTAGCCAAACAACAACTCTAACGAATTCACTGTGTACCTCTGCAGGTTTTCTCTCTGGTTGGGAAACAACAAAGTTAATGCCAGCAAAATTTAGAGTGACTGCTTTATGCCTATAAATAGTTCAGCAAATGGGATGGAATATAGAGGAATAAGGGTCGAAACTGGGCAACTTCTTAACCTCACTAATGTATCTATATCTGTTTCTCAATTTTCCCTTATCCCATGAATATTTAAAAACCTTATCTGTCAGGCTAGGCCCCACTTCTCCTGCCTATAATAATAATGCTTATACTAGTTTATTTGCACCTTGTATTGTTCATGAAATACTTTGTTTTGTGTCTTCCAGAATACAACAACTTCCAACCAAAATGTTACTGCAGCAAGGGTATTAGCCAGTAAAAGAACTAATGAATCCCCTTTGGAGCCAGCAGAACAAAATTTTAGGCTGCAAATGCTGTTTCCCTATGGTCCCACAGCGACTCTGCCTAATTTATCTCCCAACCCAGGGATTGAGGCCCATGTAACCTCCTGACCGACTAACAATCCTAGGTCTAGCCAACTCTATGTCCCTGGTCAGCAAGAAGGCGAAGGTGAGACCTTCACTCATATGCCAAAGATTTGCCATCGCTGCCCTGTCAGGGGAGTCCTAATTATAGAAAAGAAGTCAGGCTGGCGGGACCAAGGGAAAGCAAAAACAGACATCAGATAAGCTATAAGTCTGCCTTTCTTCACGGTCCAGGACACATAGCCCTCCTGCACAAATAACTTAACAATCTTCCTTCGCCCAACTATCACCAGACATCTGCACCTTAGCTCACTGCAACCTTGGTGTTTTATCGGCACTGCGCATAGCATTCTGCAGCCTAAGAACCATCCTATAAAATCCCCAGCAAGACTTTGTTTCCTGGTAGTCAGCTCCTCTTCTGCTGATTCTGACCATTTCCCTCTTGCAACATACTTACCTACTTTTTCTAATAAATCTGCCCTTCTTCATCTACAACTGTCTCCGCAAATTATTTTCTCTGCATACCACCAGCCCAGTCGTAGCTCACCCCCAACAATATTTGACAGTGCAGATCTAGAATATCTCAATCACTGCAGAAAGTTTTGGAGAGCGCAGTTCCAGATAGAATAGTAAGCCAGGTGCAACATCTGAAATATTATTTTTCTACTCAGTGGAAATTTAGTCTTCAATTCTTGTGTATGAAAGTATGAGGGCTGTTTCCCCAAATTTTGGAGTGCCCCAGGGGTTGGGTGTGTCCATGCTCCATCCTATTCCCACCTCTGAGAATCATGCTGTCTTTCTAGCCTGCACAAATCTAAGACATAAAGATGAATATCTGCAGTCAGGAACTAAATTCTAGTGGAATTACTTCTGTGCCGCATTTTGATATAGAATGTGGGGTCACAGGTTGTAGTGAGAAAACCCAGCCCATATCTCTCCAAGCATTCCTTGATTAGTGCCCACAGTATTACAACTGGAAACTAGTTTCTTGCCCCACAGCTCCCCCATAAATACATACTTTTAAGTTTCTATCTACTGGTTCCTTTGAAAACTAGAGCAAAGGCCTGCAAAACCAAGATACGCCCAATAACACTGCCATTGACCTTGCAAAGCAAGAATGAAGAAAAATTTCTGATATGATTTCGTGAAGCAACTTGGTTTTTTGTTTGAGAAGGGGATGGGGGGAAAAAGTCCTTTTTTTTTTTTTTTTTACAGATTTGATCCCTATTTGACTATCTGTTGAGAATTTTCAATACGGCCAACTTACTTTAAAGTCCTGTTTCCCTTGATATTCATATTAGGACTTCACGCACCACACAGTGACTCACTCTTGTCCCTTCACCAACCAGTACTTCAAAAGATGGTTTTCATTAAATTCTTCATTACACATGGAACATTTCACTATGGGAGAAAAGCAGAAGCAGGACTCCTAGGAAGTTTAATTACACTAATACTGCTTTATGATTTGATGTTTACAGGCTTAAATTAATGCAGGACTAAAATAACTTGTATCTGTGTGACCTGAGGAAATAGACGCAGATTTTCAAAGAAAAACCAAGGTAATAAGAAAAATGTTAATTAAAAAAAGTATACATATAATTCTCATAGGAGCATTTTTTAAAAGCTCCTTACAAAATGTGAACTAATATCCTTAGATTTTCAAGACTTACATGGAGAAAAAACAAAACTTTACTTTAAAAAAAATTTTTTAAAATATTAACATGTTTCTGGTTTGGGCAAATTCACTATTATAAAATGTCAAGTCCTCCCATGTTAATGAATTAATGTATATTTTCAGCAAAATTTCAATTTATAAAAAATAAAATGTTTAAAGAAATTAATGAAGCAGTTGTCAAGATTATCTAAAAGAATACATAAGCCAGAATTGCAAATATTTTTTAATAAAAAGAGAAGTATCAAGAGGGAATCTTCTTCCAGGTGAGGCTTAAAGGATAATAGTAAATGAAATAAAACAGAACAAATAAATAAAACAGTAGATGAAGGAATCTTCTCTAATATTTTAAAATATATATTTATAAAACATTAATTTTTTTATTTTGAGATGAAGTCTCACTCTGTTGCCCAGGCTGGAGTGCAGTGGCAAGACCTTGGCTCACTGCAACCTCTGGCTCCTGGGCTCAAGCAATTCTCCTGCTTCAGCCTCCTGAGTAGCTAGGATTACAGGCACGTACTGCCACACCTGGCTGGTTTCTCGATGTTGGCCAGGCTGGTTTCAAACTCCTGATCTCAAGCGATCCACCCGCCTCGGCCTCCCAAAGTGTTGAGATTACAGGCGTGAGCACCCGGCCTATAAAACATTAAATTGTTAAAGTCGGGTACTAACATGAAAGTAACCACATCAATGGAACAAAGTAGAATATCCAGCAATAAATAGATATAGTATAAAATGCAGAAACACATTCCATATGTGATAAAGGTGGCTTTTTAAGTAAATTGAAAAAGAGTGAATCATTTGGTACAACTGGCTAAACATCTGGAAAATAAGTTAAATTCCTACTTCACTCCATGGGGTAGGCCAAGTAATGAATTCCCCTAAAGATATCCAGATCCTTATCCCCAGAAACTATGAATATATTACATTACATGGTAAAAGGAACTTTATCGATGTAATTATGATTACAGACCATAAGCTAGGGGTACTATCCCTGGATTATCAGGGTGAGCCCAATCTAATGACAGGAACTCTTTGACTGTGGCTCTGTGGCCAGAGTCAGACAGGCTCATGGAAAGAGGAGGGCAAGAGACGCAGCAGATTGCTGTTGTTTGTTTGTTTGTTTGTTTGTTTTTTGAGACAGAGTTTCGCTCTTGTGGCCCAGGCTGGAGTGCAATGGCACAATCTCAGCTCACTACAACTTCGGCCTCCCAAGTAGCTGGGATTACAGGCACGCGCCACCATGCCCGGCTAATTTTTTTTTTGTATTTAGTAAAGACGTGGTTTCACCATGGTCAGGTTGATGTCAAACTCCTGACCTCAGGTGATCCACCTGCCTCGGCCTCCCAGAGTGCTGGGACTACAGGCGTGAACCACTTTGCCCAGCTGAGATGCAACAGAGTTGAAGCATGAAAAGGAGTGGGCCCATCACTGCAGGCCTTGAAGGTGGAGCGGGGAAGAGTGATGAGGAATGTGGGTCACCTTAAGGAACAGAGGCTCCCAGCTGACACTCAGTAAGAAAACGGGGACCTGAGTCTTACAGGAACTGGATCCTGCCAACAACATGAGTGAGTTTGGAAGCGGGGAGTCTTTGCAGATTTTCCCAGGAGGAACTCAGCCAGCCAACATCTTGGTTTTGGCCGTGTGAAACCAGTCAAGCTAGCCCACACGTCTAACCTATGGACTGTGAGATAATAAATTCATGGTGTTTTAAGTCACTAAGTTTGTGGTCTTTCATTATGGCAGCAGTAGGAAACTAATACACATCATATACCAAAATTAGTTCCAAATGAATAAAAAAAGTCAGTGTGAAAATGATACCACAGCAATAAAAAGGAACAAATTGCTGATAAAAACAGCAACAAGAAGAATCTCAAAAAATTTATGTTGAGCAAAAGAAGCCAGACAAAAGAACATAAACTGTGTGATTCCATTTAGATGACATTCTAGAACAGACAAATCTAAGACATCAGAACAGTGATTGCCAAAAAAAGAGAGGGGGACTGACTGGAAAGGGGTATCAGTGAACTTTCTGGAAGAATAGAAATGTGTATTTTGACATTGTGGTGGGGGCCACACAGGTGTGTATGTTTGTTAAAACTCATTGAACAGTAACTTAAAATCTGTGCCATTTATTACATGCAAATATCTCATTTTTTAAAAAGCACTGAGAAAAGGAAAAGCACTAGGAGAAAATATAGGTACAGATTTTAGATAATCTTCAACCACTCTAGGAAGACATTTGGCAATACCTAATAAAGTGACACATACATATGGCCTTTGATCCAGCAACTGACTCTACTTCTGGGAATGGATCTTACAGACTGACTGCATACACTGGAAATGGCAAATGTATAAGATCATTCATTGTCATGTTGCTTGTAATAATAAAAGACTGGGACCAACTTTAATACCCATCAACGGGAGAATGGTTCAATAAATTGAAGTGCAGCACCCCCACCCAAAAACAAAATATTAATCAAATGTTAAAAAAAAAGAGAATGAAGACGGTTCTGTATATTGATCTAGGATAACCTCCAAAATATATTTGAAAAAGCAAATGCAGAATAGTGTGTATATTATGCTCTCTTTTGTGCCAGAAGAAAGAGAGGGGCTGAATAAGAATACATATTAATATTTGCAGCCAAGTGCAGGGGCTCAAGCCTGTAATCCCAGCCCTTTGGGGGACCAAGACAGGTGGATCACTTGAGCCCAGGAGTTCCAGACCAGCCCGGGCAACACAGTGAGACCTCATCTCTACAAAAAATACAAAAATTAGCTGGGCATGGTGGCACACACCTATAGTCCCAACTACTCAAGAGGCTGAGGCAGAAAGATCACTTGAGCCCAGGTCAAGGCTGCAGTTACCCATGATCACGCCACTGCACTACAGCTCGGACAACACAACAAGACCCTGTCACAAAAAGAAAGAAAGAATATATATTTGCATTTGTTTATATATGCATAAAGAAATTCTGGGCCAGGTGTGGTGGCTCACACTTGTAATCCCAACACTCTGGGAGGCCAAGGTGGGAGGATCACTTAAGCCTAGGGGTTTGAGGTTACAGGTAGCTATGATTGCACCACTGCACTGCAGCCTAGGTGACAGTGCAGGAGAATCTGTCTCTTAAAAAAAAAATCTGAAAAGATCCACTAGAAATAAAATTATTTACCCTTATTGGGAGGGTGGGGCAGAGAACACAGGAGAGAGACTTTTCTTCATAACCTTTTCATATATTGTTAGATTATTTAATTACATAAATCTAAAAAAGCTTTAGTGTAGTTTTATGTAATCTTCACAACTGAGGTCATTCTAATGATACCAAAAGCAGAAATCATAAAGAAAGTAACAGACATGAATCCATGACAATTACAAACTCCTATATATCAAAAGGCACTGAAAATACTTTAAATCAACATGGTTATAGGTAGAGACTCACTCACATACTGCCATGGCAGGATAAAGCAGTACAGCATCTGTCTGTAGAAATGTTAAATGCACAGCTGAGTGCAGTGGCTCACGCCTGTAATCCCAGTACTTTGGGAGGCAGAAGTGAGTGGATCACTTGAGATCAGGAGTTCGAGACCAGCCTGGGCAACGTGGTGAAACCCCGTCTCTACTAAAAATGCAAAAAACAGCCAGGTGCGGTGGCGCATGCCTTTAATCCCAGCTACTCAGGAGCCTAAAGCAGGAGAATCGCTTTAACCTGGGAGGTGGAGGTTGCAGTGAGCCGAGATTGCACCACTGCACTCCAGCCTGGGCAACAGAGCAAGAATCCATCTCAGACACACACACACACACACACACACACACACACACACACACACACCACACACAAAACCTATGAGTTAGAGCTATCAGAGTGTCAAAATATGCAATTGAAGCGAATAAAGCAAACTGGAGAGCAACTTGGAGAACGAGTTGAAGAGCTTAAGGATATATGCGTGTACACTTCATCTATAGAGAGATTTCTGACTTAACAAACTAGTAAGAGCAGTGATCTTTGGGGAACAGATCTGGGAATGGGAAGAATGCTACTGAACTATGAGAGAGTATATTTTTCTGTTGTTTTAGGTCATCTAATTTGTGGTAATTTGTTATTGCAGCCCTAAGAAACTAATACACCACCACTCTGAATACATTCACAGAACCATATAAATAGAAAAAAATGCAATAAAGTGTGGGATATGATGAGGTTTCTCTTCAAATAGCCTGATCAATCCTTTATTATTTAATTCATAGTACCCCCCCAGCCCCTTTTTCTCTTTTTTTCCTCCTTTCCGTCTTTGTTACGTGCCCAGATATGCCACAGTAGCAGGTGTTATCAGTACTAACTCACATTCCTTTCCTTATTTGGAAAGAAGACTAGCTTTCTACTCCTTGCGGATACCCCTTCCCCTTTCCCCTTTCCCCTCTCTCCCTTACGTGCCCACCTTATCTAAAAAACGTTCAAATGTTTAGCCAACCGGGATTACTTTAGAATTTACGACCCGAACCCGGCCAATGGGGAAAGGGTACAGGGGGGCAGGACTTGCATCAGGAATAAAGGCTCTCGTGCCCCTTTGTTCAGGTGTGCTCTGACCATCACTACCCAGTTAGGGTGAGGGACCTGGGTTCACTTACTCTTTTCACTCTTTCAGCAGCTGGCTTCTATGGTAACCATCCTGGCACTCTCCAGTGCTGCCTGAAGGCCAAAGGGTGAACAGGGCGGGCTGCCTTGCTTGAAGGTGACTGGCCAAGGAGGCACCCCTCTGCACAGAAGTACAATTGCTTTGCTAAGAATCCTATGTTTGAGTGTTCAATCTCCTTAGGACTTTGAATGTTATTCCCAACAAAAGTGAGATGGTTGGACTACAATTTCTAGAGCAAAGAACCCAAAGCTAAGAGATTGGGGGCCTCGAGCCAGACCCCACAGCAGTGAGCACCAGAGGGGAAACCCAGGCTTATCTCCTAGCACCCACCCCAGCACCCTGGTCCATGCTACCTGTCACCTGCAATTTCTGGGTGGGCAGGAAAGACAGGCCTAGATCCCAGGGCTTGCCCCTGGTTCATGGTGTTTCAGGTTAATGACATAGGGGCCATGGTGATCCCTGCATGCTATTTGAGTGTAATCCCTGCAACATTTACAGAACCTTTGCTTTGTTTACCCAGTAAGGAGGAAATATTTAGTAAAAACATAGCCCTAGTATTTGCCTGTTTTTCAAAGGGGTTCCCTGAAATTACTAATCAATTAAGCAGCTACAGCTGAGAAAGTCTGTGGGACTCAAGACTTTGCCCCACTTCCCAAGCTAAGCTAGGCTGTGAGGATGAGGGGTGGGACAGGTCAGACTGTGATGTCTAGAAACGGCCCCAACTCCTTTGTTCCTTTAGGAAACAGGGCACTTGCTCAGGGGTCCTAACAAATCCTTTTCAGCTGGAAGGCAGTATCACCATTGTAGGCATGCTCTAGATGGCTGCTCGGCTCACTGCAAAGGCCTTCCAGGGCAGAGCCAAGGTACGCAGAGGCAGGCCAGGGCCTTGTGTATGCTCCATGGGCCAGACCTGCCAGGACAAGGCCCTTTCCTGGGAGTTTCTGAACTACAATTTTGGGAAGAGTCCCCTTGTGTTGGAAGCTGAGATGGGAGGCTCCAGAGGGTTGCAGCCTTACTTCCTACCCTAAGAAGAAGTCAACTTCTGGGGTGAAAGAATACAATGCCTGTGCCCAGAGAGAAGAAAGGCAGAAAGTGGGGCTCCTACAGCCCCCAAATTCCACATTCCATTGCCCTGAAGCCCAGCTGCTCCCTACCCCTTCCTTGGTTACTAAGCACCCTTCAAGAACTTTCCTCCTTCTAGACAGAAGGATGGCAAATTTAGACAAATGGTTTGGTTATTTTTTATCTCATTCATTAAAAAGGAAGGAAGCAAGGAAAAGTGACCTGCCTGTTTCACCCTTCTCTACAGCTTCACATTAGACAAGCGTCTATAATACCAGAGGTGTGTTCCCTCACCCCACCCTGGGTATCTCTGGTCACAGTATTCCTTCCTGCAGCACCTGACAAGGCCTCAGAATCCTTTGTAAAACATTCATTCCATGGCCACATGTTCACGCCCCAGATGAATGCTATGTGCCATTCCCAATTTACATGACAACAAAGACTTGGGCCAAAAAATCAACTTGTGCATTTAAGCACAAGCATCCAGAATGTCCTAACTAGGAAACAACAAGCCAAAGACACACAGTCACCTGTTCTCGGGCTCGTTCCCAGCTTGCCTCCCTTAGGAGGCATGCGGGCTCCAGAATAGCTATCCCTGAGTTGGGGTCACACTCACCCTCCAGAGGTATCTTCCTTGCCAGGCTGGATTACTACAATATTGGCCTTTTCATTGCTCTCCCTGGCCCACCCTCACCCAGCTCCAGTTTGGCCTCTTCGCCACAATAAGACAGTCCCCAAGACCATCAGATCATGTGCTATGTGTCCAGGTTTAAAAACACCCCAAGATCGGCCGGGTGCGGGGGCTCACGCCTGTAATCACAGCACTTTGGGAGGCCGAGGTGGGTGGATCACGAGGTCAGGAGTTCGAGACCAGCCTGGCCAACATGGTGAAACCCTGTCTCTACTAAAAATACAAAAATTAGCCGGGCGTGGTGGTGCACACCTGTAATCCCAGCTACTCAGGAGGCTGAGGCAGGAGAATCATGTGAACCTGGGAGGCAGAGGAGGTTACAGTGAGCCTAGATTGTGCCACTGAACTCCAGCCTGGGTGACAGAGCTAGACTCCATCTCCAAAAAAAAAAAAAACAAGATCACCCAGGCCCCCAACTCTATCTGCCTCCCAGCATAATTTCCATGAACATCAGCTCTTCCCCAAGGGACTTTCAGATTCTCTGGGCCCTTCTCCCTCCCTCCACTCTAACCCCCTCCAAACCTCATGGTCTCCCTGCATGCCCACCCTGGGAGGGTGAGGGGCCACAGTCACTGCTGCTGCTCTTAACGCACTTCTATAAGGTTCTGTGTGTAGCTTTTATATCACTTAACCCCCTGAATTATGATTTACTCGTTCTTTTGCCATATTATTTCCCACCCTGCCTGTATGTTTGGGGCACTGTGCTGGTCTCAACAGCTCTGTGCCAGACACTAATTTGTTTTACTGCTTTTCCTAGAAGCCTGAATTCCTTTTTTTTTTTTTTTGAGACGGAGTTTTGCTCTTGTTGCCCAGGCTGGAGGGCAATGGCGCAATCTCGACTCACTGCAACCTTCATCTCCCAGGTTCAAGTGATTCTCCTGTCTCAGCCTCCAGAGTAGCTGGGATTACAGGCGCATATTAACACACTCGGCTAATTTTTGTATTTTTAGTAGAGACGGGGTTTCATATTGGTCAGGCTGGTCTCAAACTTCTGACCTGAGGTGATCCGCCCATCTCAGCTTCCCAAAGTGCTGGGATTACAGGCGTGAGCCACCACTGCACATGGCCGAAGCCTGAATTTTTAAGGCAAAAACTAAGTCTTAGTAAGCTTTATTATTTCTGCAATCCAAGGGCTCAGCATTTGTTGCATGAATAAATGAATCTCTGGCCACTTCTTACTTATCAGAAGCAGATGATTAAGCTGGAGGACTAGAAAAGAAATAAAAGTTTGAGGGATTTAATTCAAACTAGATTATTTCACTGGTGCTACTGGATTTCTGGCCATTTCCTGTAAAACCAAGAAATGCTGAACAGTCAGCAGTTCCTTGGAGAAAGATACAAAATTTTAATAAAAGCCAACCGCACAAAGTACAAACCAGAAACAACCAGGTCAGTCCAATCAAAATACAATCACCAAAGCTGTTAGCTACTTGGGGAAAACAAAGGAAAAAGATGTATACAAATTAATAATCACCTGTTGAGAATCTAATGGTCAGCAAACAAGGTCACACATCCCCAAGAGCAATTCTAGTCCTGGAGATTCCAAATGCTAAAAGCAAAGAACAATCCTGGAGGATCAGTGGTTCCTAGCTTTTTTGAAATGGAGAACAGTAACATTTGCACACATGAAAAAAGAAAAGGGATAGGTGTGGTGGCTCACGCCTGTAATCCCAGCACTTTGGGAGGCCAAGGCGGGTGGACCACGAGGTCAGGAGATTGAGACCATCCTGGATAACACAGTGAAACCCTGACTCTACTAAAAATACAAAAAAATTAGCCGGGCTTGGTAGCCAGCGCCTGTAGTCCCAGCTACTTGGGAGGCTGAGACAGGAGAATGGCGCGAACCCTGGAGGTAGAGCTTGCAGTGAGCCAAGATCGTGCCACTGCACTCCAGCCTGGGCAACAGAGCAAGACTCTATCTCAAAAAAAAAAGGGGGGAATCTAAGATAGGGTTATCAACACTTAATTTTGCCAAAAAAGAACTTTCTTAAAAAGTACCATCTACTGCCCCAATAATTTCACAAAAGAAGGACTATTTTAACTCCCCCTCAAAAAAAAAGGATGAAGAGTGTACACTCAGACTAAAAACAGTCATTCTCGAGGAATGATGAGCTGAGAGCCTTGCCCCACGTTTTAGTCATGGACAGTGTGCAGATGAGATGGGCCTTGAAAGACAGATGATGGTTCCAACTCCCTAAAACCAAGCCAGGAAAATGCTCAAGAAATACTGCTAAAGGACAGACAGACTGGCATAATGGCTCACGCCTGTAATCCCAGCACTTTGGGAAACTGAGGTGGGTGGATCACCTGAGGTCAGAAGTTTGAGATCAGCCTAGCCAACATGATGAAATCCTGTCTCTACTAAAAATACAAAAATTAGCCAGGCATGGTAGCAATTGCCTGTTACCCCAGCTACTCTGGAGGCTGAAGCAGAATTGCTTGAGCCTGGGAGGCAGAGGTTGCAGTGAGCCGAGATCATGCCACTGCACTCCAGTCTGAGCAACAGAGTTAGGTTCCGTCTCAAAAAAACATATAAATAAATAAATGGCAAAGACCAAAGACAGATCAATTTCAACTCCTGGGTCTGAAGTGGAGTCTCAGTCACTCAACCTCCAAAGAGGAGACCCTAAGGCATCTCCCCCTTTGTGTAGCTAGTGGTAGACACATGATTTCTCCTCAGTGTGTCACAGACTGTTGTTTTTCCAGATCATTATTTGGATGAATAGTTCAAGACAGCTGCATGATAACAAGTAAAATGTATTCAGCACTTACTACGTGCCCAGTCCTGTCCTAAACCCATCTCAAGAATCTTCTCATTGAATGTATTTAAGAATGCCAGGAGGTACAAATATCCCAATTTCACAGGTCAGGAAATAGATTTACACAAAATGAAGGGACTTCTCCAAGCAAGGAACAAACTTAAGTCTGATATAAAAATCTGTGTTAACAACCCATAGGACAGAAGAGGTGTACAAAGAGTAAAGGTTATTGGGAAAATCAGAAAAGGGTCCTTTAAAATTAAAATAAAATTCCTGCAAAAGCCAGCCCAATGAATAACCAATAAGTTAGCATTCCACACTGTTTCAAGACAAATGATTTAGTTAAGCATCAGCCAATCACAGGTTACTCATAAATCTTGACTCAAGTATCTGTGCTAGGCCCAAGTTGCCCAATAACAGCCATTTTTCCTTCATGGCTCCCATTGTTTATGCAATGTCCCAGGAGCGATGAAGCTGGGAGCAGCCCCAAAAAGGGAGTACACCAGGTACTCCAGTGACAGCTGTTAAAAAGATGTTTTCTAATCAAAGGAGAACTTGGGCTTTGATAATAGCAGCCCAGGAATCTCCCCACCCAGAACCTTCTCCAAACCTCTATGTAGCACTTTAAATGCTAACTAATGCCCTTCATTCCACCTCCCAACCCCGAAACCACAGCAATTTGCTTCCTCCTCAATCTGAGAGGCAAGTCAAACCCAGCAGAGAGGTGAAAACACCTGTCACTGCTGCATAGGGAGGGTCTGGAGGTGTCCAGGAGCTCCCCATAGGTAAAACAATCTCCCATGGACAAGGACATCTGAAGGGTGGCCCCTTAGCACACTGGGAGAATCAGAGTTCTAGCCTCTGTCCTTTTTTTTTTTTTTTTTTTTTTGAGAGGGAGTCTCTCTCTGTCGCCCAGGCTGGAGTGCAATGGCATGACATGGTCTCCTCAGCTCACTACAACCTCCGCCTCCTGGGTTCAAGCGATTCTCCAGCCTCAGCCTCCTGAGTAGCTGGGATTTCGGGTGCCCGCCACCACCCTCGGCTAATTTTTTGTATTTTTAGTACAGACGAGGTTTCACCATGTTGGCCAGGCTGGTCTCAAACTCCTGACCTCAGCCTCCCAAAGTGCTGGGATTACAGGTATGAGACACCGGGTCCACCCATTCTAGCCTCTGTTCTAACACTAGTTCATAGTTTCCTGATACATACATAGGGACTTGAACTTTACCTTGAAAAAACTGTGGACTTTGGCCAGGCTGGAAGGTGTATTTATCCACACTGCCAGCCTCCAGAGTCAAAACTTCTAAATAAAACACAGAGCTGGCCAGGTGTGACAGCTCACACCTGTAATCCCAGCACTTTGGGAGGCCGAGGCAGGCAGATCAGCTGAGGTCAGGAGTCCGACACCAGCCTGGCCAACATGGTGAAACCCTGTCTCTACTAAAAATACAAAAATTAGCCAGGCACGGTGGCTTACTCCTGTAATCCCAGCATTTAGGGCGGCTGAGGTGGGCGGATTGCCTGAGCTCAGGAGTTCGAGACCAGCCTGGGAAACATGGTGAAACTGATCTCTACCAAAATACAAAAAAATTAGCTGAGCGTGGTGGCACGTATAGTCCCAGCTACTCAGGAGGCTGAGGCAGGAAAATAACTTGAGCCTAGGAGGCAGAGGCTGCAGTGAGCCTAGATTGTGCCACTGTACTCCAGCCTGGGCGACAGAACAAGACTCCATCTCAAAAAAAAAAAAAATACAAAAATTAGTTGGGCATTGTGGCACGTGCTTGTAATTGCAGCAGGAGTCTGAGGCAGGAGAATCGCTGGAACCCAGGAAGTGGAGGCTACAGTGAGATGAGAACGAACCACTGCACTCCAGCCTAGGCGACAGAGTGAAACTCAGTCTCAAAAATAAATAAATAAATAAAATACAGAGCTGTGTGTATACACAGGCACACAAACACATTTTCCATGGCCTCTAATCTCATGTAGAATAAAGTCCAAATAGTTCAGATTCCCATTCTAACATACACACACACACACACACACACACACACATGCCTCTGCTTACCTTTCTAGTATTCTCTAACACTATGTGCCCACCATAATTTAGCCACATGACCCCAAATTCATGTGGCTCCCTCCCATTCACATGACTTCGCACAGCAGTGTTAACAGGGTTGGGGACCAGTCCCAGAAGGAAGATGTAAGGATATGTGTTTTCCTCACAGAAGAGAAAATCCAGAAATCTGGGATCAAGTCCCATTTTTCTCTCTCCCAGGCCTGGTGTCAGGTGGTAAATTCACTTAATTTCTAGGCCTCGGTTTCCTTACTGGAAAACAAGGACAGTATCACATACATGACTGGACTCCTTGTTTCCTCAGACAGTCAACAAATATTGATCGGTCCCTACTGTGTGCCAGGTACTCTGCTAGATGCTTGAGCTATGTGAAACAGCAACAATAACAAAAAACACTGCTGCCCCTTCATGAAGCTCACATTCCAGTACAGGTACGCCTGTAGAATGGGACTTCCTCAAAATATTTATGTGGGAATGAAATACAATAATATATGAAACACAATTAACATAGAGCCTGGCACAGGGTAAACTATTATTATTATGTTGATATTTAGGGTCTAAGCCCTTTTGTTCACTTTTTTTTTTTTTTTTTTTTTTGACACAGAGTCACACGCTGTAGCCCAGGCTTGAGTGCAGTGGCGCAATCTCAGCTCACTGCAATCTCAGCCTCCCGGGTTCAAGCGATTCTCCTGCCTCAGCCTCCTGAGTAGCTAGGACTACAGGTGTGCATCACCATCCCTGGCTAATTTTTTTAATTTTTTAGTGGAGACAAGGTTTCACCATGTTGGCCAGGCTGGTCTCAAACTACAAACCTCAGGTGATCCACCCACCTCAGCCTCCCAAAGTGCTGGGATTACAGGCATGACCCACCACGCCTGGGCCACCTTATTCTTAGTAAGAAGCTGCTCCTTTAACCTGAATGTCCCTCTCTCCCTCCTGGCAACCCTAATCTGCCTGTTAGAAGTGCTCTTCACCTGTTCAGGTACAGCTCAAAACTGACCTCCCATACTTCTGGGAAAGATTCAGGAGCTGGGAAGTCTCTTAGAGTGCTTGTCTGCACCTCCACTAATCCTTTCCCACAGGTCTACATGACATTAACTCTGTTCTGTCACAATTAGCAGAGCCTATGTCTTATGTATTTATATCCTCCATAGCCCAATACGGACCCTTGGATGTATCTGAGGAGCAGAACTGACTTGAAAAGCAAATAGAGGTGAGAAAAGTAAGAAGAAACAGCATATTAGAGCAACAGTCTGGGGGCCAGATTATAGATGGCCTTAGTACCTGGCCAATGAGTTCAGGCCAATGAGTCTCTAGAAGTCATCAATGATTGAGCCCCCGGGTAGAGTGGACCTTCATGGGCAGAAGATGAGCTATTCTAAGGGTGAACAAAAAAGATTGCCCTGGTGGCCACAGCTGAACATGAAGGATGAGCCCATCCAAGGTCAAGGCTGCTCTCCGTGCGTTCTTGTCCCAGTGAATCAAGATCACCCAATATAGTGCTATAATTCTCTATATTTTATGTGTTGTGTACTACTGGCCTGGTTTCCTCCAAAATACCATCACTGATTTTTAGGACTGGGAATACTGCCCTCTTTCCAAGTGCTAGGAGGACCCAGTGCTTAAAAAATAAAAACATCCCAATCTAAATGTTGCTGGAACTTCAAAGACAGATATAGCTAAACCCAGAGTTGGCTTGGCTCCAAAAGACACACAGGAGTCCCACCAGCCCACCAGGCTCACAGGAGCTCAGACAAGCATGCTATGGTGAGTGCAGGGTAGGCACTGACATTGAGGCTCAACATCTAAACAAAAGATGGAATTGATTCAGGTAAACTGAGTCCAGGGTATCTTAGGCAAACGTTATTCACACTTCCAGATTTTCAACAAAAACAAACAAGGCAATACTTATGCAATTTTAGACCAAGAAAAATGTCTGCTCAGGTAGAATGAACCTCGCTAACCAAAGGAGTGACCAAAGGAGTAACCACTCTTGGCTGGGCACTGTGACATTTTTGTGTTCCAAAGATGCCTGTTTATCTGGTTCAGTACTTTCTTTTTTAAAGCTTAAACTTAACCATTCTCCCCATCGCTGTAACCGGCCCAAATATCAATCTTTGCTGTAACTGTTACAGTGTCATCTTTGCTGCCCCAAATCTTTCTTTCTTGTAAAGATTTCTTGGCCGGGCGCGGTGGCTCAAGCCTGTAATCCCAGCACTTTGGGAGGCCGAGACGGGCGGATCACGAGGTCTGGAGATCGAGACCATCCTGGCTAACACGGTGAAACCCCGTCTCTACTAAAAATACAAAAACTAGCCGGGCGAGGTGGCGGGCGCCTGTAGTCCCAGCTACTCGGGAGGCTGAGGCAGGAGAATGGCGTAAACCCAGGAGGCGGAGCTTGCAGTGAGCTGAGATCCGGCCACTGCACTCCAGTCCGGGCGACAAAGCGAGACTCCGCCTCAAAAAAAAAAAAAAAAAAAAAAAGATTTCTTACAAGGGTGCTTTTGGCCTTGGGAACCTCAGGCGGCACTCCAAGGAAATTTGTTTTAAAAGCAATGAGCTTGTGGTCACTCTGAGGGCAAGGCACTGACGGGTCAGCCCCACTTCCCTATCTGGAAAGGCAGTGGAGGGTTTATTCCTCAAGGTCAAGAAAACCAACACCACATACTTGATAACGGCCAGAGAGGCCCACACCTCAACCACCACTTCAGTTCTTAAAACCCTCCTCTTCAGATCACTTTACCTTCCCCAAACAGGGGGCCTGCAGGCTCTACCTGGCTGCTAAAATAATCTTCATCCCCAAAAGCAAAGACAAAATAATGTGGGCATGTACTATAGAAATGGGTCTTTGGTAGTAACTTCAGGAAAACGGAAGCAACCAGCAGAGAGAAGTTTAATATTTCCACAAGGCCAGTCTCTATTTGGTTCCTGAGAGCCATGGACTGGGAAGTCAAGAGATAAGTTGTCTAATCCCAGATCTAACACTAACTTGTTGGTAATGACTAACAAGTGATGGCCTTTCTGGGCCTTAATTTCTTCATCTATAAAATGATCATGGTCCAGCTCTTGATTGCAGCTGTGAAATTCTGAGACAAGACCCAAAGAATCCTTTTAGAAAACTGTGAATCCAAGTTTGCAGTAGCATTGCAGCCTCTTCCTTTCTTCTTCCTCAAAATAAAGAACAGGAGCTATTATGCCCCTACCTCCCTAGCATTCACACAATGCCCACTGGGATCCATGCAGGAGGCCAGCTCTGTGTGGACACATAGCCAGAACGAAAGTAACCAGAAGCATCTGCGGTCTGTCTTTGCAGATGGTACTGGCTTGGACCACACAGCCATGTCCTACAGTATTCTAATTACTCAAGTATGAATTTCAGTCTCCATCTCTCCTACACCAAGTCCTCACTTCCAAAGTCAATTCCCCAATGAAATGCTAACAGTCTCCTCATACTCTGGGAGACTGGCCCAAACAGAACCTGTAGTCGCCCTGTAAAGCTGGTCAGTCGGTCATAAAGTGAAGTTAACAATTTACAACCCGCTTTAAAAAAAAAAAAAAAAAAAAGAATGGACCCGCGTGGTGGCTCTGGCGGGTAATCCCAGCACTCTGGGAGGCAGAAGCGGGTGGATCACTTGAGGTCAGGAGGCTGAGACCAGCCTGGCCAACATGGCGAAACCCCGTCTCCACTAAAAATACAAAAATTAGCCAGGCGTGGTGGCGCCCCATCCCCCGCCCCATAATCCCAGCTATTTCAGAGGCTGCGGCAGGAGAATCGCTTGAACCCAGAAGGCGGAGGCTGCAGTGAGCCTAGATTGCCTCATTGCACTCCAGCCTGCATGACAGAGTGAGAATCCCTCTGGTGGGGGGTGGGGTGGCAATAGAATGGAAAATACCATTGTGCCTCACCCTGTAGAAAGCATAACTATACCATGAAGCTCTTGCTCCAATTTTACACGTGTATGTGTGGGTGTATGTGTGTGTGTATATTATATATAATATTACACACATATTATGTATATATACATTATATACATATAGGTGGGTGGGTGTGGATCTTGATCGAAAAAAAGACTTAGAAACCCATACATAGGTCAGTGGCAGTGGGATGTGACTCTGGGAGTGAATGCCACACACGCCTATCCCACCTCTACCCATCCCCCAACCCCCCGCAGAGGATGCAAAAGCCAGCAAAGAGCATATGACCTCAAGCACCTATCCTGCAATCCTACACAAAACAGACCTGCCTGGAAAACAGTTGAAACAAACTCATGACCACCGCCCCCGCCCTCCAACACACACAAGGTAGTACTTTTTTTTTTCTTTCTATAAAGGACCAAACAGGATGCCATTAGGGTAACAGCCTTGTATCAAAAAGGATCCTGGCACCCAAAACGCTCAGCACGAGGGAGCAGGAGAGCATACCTATGCTGGGAACACAAGGCCTTTGCTCCCAGCTATTCCTTCCCGCATAAGGACTAATTGAGCCAGCAGCAACTGGGCTGGAGCAGGTCGGGGGACTAGAGACCTCAGAGTCCCATTCTCTTTCTGTTTCTTAAATTTTTCTTTTATTTTCCAAATTGCACACTTCCCTAAAAATTTTCCTAGGAAGCACCAAAGCTTTCAATCGCCCAGAAACACCCCCATCTGGGAGAAAAGGTGGCTCGCGCTGCACGCCAAAGATGGGCTCTATCTCAGTCGGATTGCAAGTGCACAGGGCTACCCGCGGGACGGAGACAAGGAGTTGGGAGGAAACGCAGCGCGCCTCCCAGGTAACAGACCCCGAGCTCCGGTTCGGAAACGCTCTGAGGCAGAAGCAAAGGCTTTCTAAGGACTCCGCTTCCCAGCCTTGGGTCCCTGCTACTACCTTGCCCCTAGACTGTGTGAGCCCAGGCTGATGGACCGTGCAGTCCAGTTTGAGCCAGCCCAGCAGCCCACAATCCGGCGGGCAGGGAAGAAGGCCTCCTACTGCCGGGAAGAGGCCAGCGCGCTTCAAGTTCCCCGCAAATTCCGCCCTTCCCGCCTGGCACGGTTCCCTTGCACCGCTGTGCTCCGCTCGCGGGCGCCAGCCCGCCAAGAGTGCTTGCCCCGGGGGCGCGTTCGCTGGTCAGGAACGTGCCAGCAGCCCCCGGGAACCCCCGAGGATGCGGAGGTGGGCCCAAGAGCTGAGGCTTCGATGCCGGGGTGGGAGCTAGGCAGGCCGCGAGCCGCCGCAGTCCTGTCGCAGCGCAAGCCCTGGTCCCCCCGGACTGGAAAGGCCGGAGCAGTCCCCCGCGCCCAACCCCGCACGACTGGCTCGGGTCTGCACCTAGATGGCTGTGGGCCCCACAGGGATGTCCCGGCGGGCCCGTTCGGCCGCTACCTCAGGGTAGCCAGTCCCCGCGCGCGGCCGCCTCCCGCCGGGAAGTGTGGCGGGCCCGGAAGGCCGAAGGTGCCCCGTGCTTCCCGCGCCACTACGCACCTAGCTGCCTGCGGGTCCCACATGGCTGCGGCCGGAGGGTCCGCACCAGGACCGCCGCCGCCTCGGGAAGCGCTTCCCTGTGGGCAGGGCGCGGCGGGCAGTGCGGAAGCCCGAAAGCTACCGGAGCCCGGGGCAGGGGCGGCGCGATGCAGAGGCGGCGCTCGGGGGCCCCCGGCTCGCTGGGGCTCCGCTACCCAGCCGCGATCAGAGGGGGCGGGGGGCGCAGGAACCCCGGCGCCCGGGCTGTGTGCAGCCGCAGACCTATTCCAAGTTTCCACGTAGTTGCGAGAGCCCAAAAACTGTCGCGTGCACGTCGCTACTAAGTGGGAGGGGGTGTTTGTCATCGCGTTCAAAAGGGGCGTTTCGATGTCTCCCATCATGCAAGCGAGTGCTCCAGTGGTATGGCTCTCGGCCGCCTTTGAAAAACAAGTGCTTCGAGCCCTTTACCAGGAGGGACTAGGCACACAACCACCTCCGACACTCCTCGGGCATGCGAGAATTCGGCTTTCCTTACTGTGGCCCACCGCTGTTGTCCCGGAGGTAAAGAAAGTGATCAGTCAACGGCCTCAGTGTGGCTTTTCTCTTTCCCTCGTTCCTCCCTCCAACAAAGGAGGTACGGAGAAGAAGCCTCCTAGCTCCCACGGAAGAGGAGCTCAGGAGTCAGGCGAACATCAAGTACTTACTGTGTGCCCGCTCCTCCACTCTGGGGAGGCTGGGGGTACGGGAGTGAAGGGGGCAGCCAGACCGCAGGCTGCTCCAAGCTCACCGTCATGTCCATGGCGAGTAAGTGCGCACAGGCCTGAACAGGCAGGCAACCAAATGAGGATCTTGCCTCGTCCTTCCACCTCCTGGAAGGGCAGTGATGATCGACAGAGTTGTGGGTCGCAGAGGACCACCTCAGGCTGCCACCTCCCCAGTGGTTCTCGGCCTGGGGAGCTGCACGTCCATCCGCCCACCGCTCCTGTTTGGTCTTCACAGCTTCTCTGGGCCTGGGAGTACTTTCCTACATACCAGAGAATCCACCCAGTCAGAGAGCTAAGCCCGCCGCCCTCCCCTGGGGCAAGGTTCGGCCTACACTGCATCCCCCTGGTTCGCCCATCCTTCTGGGGGACCATCATACCAGGCTGCCTGGTGGCGGGGAGGACACCACCAGAGCTTTAGCGAGAGGAACCACACATTTCAGTGAAGCAGAGAGGCTTTGGTGACACGTGGACACACCTAAGGCGCACAGTGTACTTCTCTGCACTGGTCATTCTGAGTTGTGAACTAGTCAGTCTAGCTAGTGGTCTCCTTGCTTCTAGAATCTCACAGAGGTTTCTTCTGTGCATTGATCTTCCCCAAACATCACGATGAATCACATGCAGTTCAAAAGCCATCAGTGGCACTCCATTGTCTCCTAGAGATCAGGTTAAGTGGCCGGGCATTTGAGATTCTTCTTCACAATCTTACCCCACATTTCCAATCTTGGCTTTCTCATGCAAACTCTATACTGCAGTGGTTCCCAGTCTTAGTTACACAATAGAATCACCTGGGGAGCTTAAAAACAGAAACAAGGCCGGGCAGGTGGCTCACATCTATAAACCCAGCACTTTGGAAGCCCGAGGCAGGCGGAACATCTGAGGTCAGGAGTTTGAGACCAGCCTGACCAACATGGAGAAACCCCATATCTACTAAAAATACAGAAAAAAAAAACAAACAAACAAACAAAAAAAAAACGGCGAGTGTTTGGCTTTTACTCCCAAATTGTCTAATTTAATTGGTATGGGTATGTCATGGGCATCAGGATTTTTTTTTTTTTTGAGACAGAGTCTCGCTCTGTTGTTCAGGTGATTCTCTTGCCTCAACCTCCTGAGTAGCTGGGATTACAGGTGCCCACGACCTTGCCTGGCTGAATTTTTTATATTTTTAGTAGAGATGGGGTTTCACCATGTTAGACAGGCTGGTCTCAAACTCCTGACCTCAAGTCATTCACCCACCTAGGCCTCCCCAAGTGGCTGGGATTATAGGCATGAGCCACCACAGCCAGCCACATCAGGATTTTTAAAAGACTATAACATGCTGCAAAGTTTGGGAATCACTGCTAGCCACCAAATAGTTGGGCTACTTGCTATTTCCCAGGCATCATTGGCCCTTTCACTTTTAGGGCCTTTACTTTCCACATCCTTCCTCCAATACTTTGCCCACCATCCCTCAATTCTATATTTAGGAAAGCTCATGCCACCTCTTCTAGCATACCTCTTTCTATTTGTGATTTTTGGGTTTGTTCAGTTTGGGTTTTGGTTAGGTTTGGTTTTGGTTTGGGGTTTTTTGGTTAGGGGGGTATTTTTTGGTTTTGGAGATAGTTTTGGTTTTGATTTTGGATTTTTGTTTTGTTTTGTTTTTCTTTTTGTTTTGGCAGGTTATTTTGTTTTGTTGTTGTTGTTGCTGTTTTTGCCAACTACAAGGCATCTACTTCCAGAAAGTCTAGCCAGTTTCTTACATCAAAGAGAGCAAACCAAGGGATTAGTGAAGGAGAGGAGGATTTAAAAAAACTGAAAAGGTCCTTTTACACTTTGACCAGTCTTTCACTAGTTTTCATAAGCATCTCAGAATTTTGTTGTCATACATCTTCTTTTGATATCTTCACCATAGTCCTCAAAAGTCACATCAGTATATTATCTTTCTTTTTAAAATTGTTTCTTCTCTGTCTTCTATTTTTATATTTTTACCAGTTATACATTCACAGTGAAAAGAGCAGTGGCTCACGCCTGTAATCCCAGCATTTTGGGAGTCCCAGGTAGGCAGATCACCTGAGACAAGAGTTCAAGACCAGCCTGACCAACATGGTGAAACCCCATCTCTACTAAACATACAAAAATTAGCTGGGCGTGGTGGTGCATGCCTGTAATCCCAGGTACTCTGGAGGCTGAGGCAGGAGAATCGCTTGAACCCGGGAGGTGGAGGTTGCAGTGAGCCAAGATTGTGCCACTGCACTTCAGCCTGGGTAACAGAGCGAGACTCCATATCAATAAAAAATAATAAAAATAAAATAAAAGAGCAGGCCGCTTTTCCCCTTCCACCTGACTTCTTCCCTAGAAACAACCACTTTTACATCTTTTACCTGATTATTTTGATGCCTATGCTTATATCTCTGAATAATGTTTGTATTGCTACTTCTTGTTGTTGGGGCTTTTTTCCCCTCAGTTTTATGCATGATCAGGTAAAATTTTTGAGACTGTGCCTGTCTGAAAACCTTTATCCTTAATATAGTTTGGCTGGGTATAAAATTATCAGCTAGAAATCATTTTCTACAGGGCATGGTGGCTCACCCCTGTAATCCCAGCACTTTGGGAAGCCGAGACAGGAGGATCACCTGAGGTCAGGAGTTTGAGACCAGCTTGGCCAACATGGCAAAACCCTGTCTCTACCAAAAATGCAAAAATTAGCCAGACGTGGTGGTGGAAACTTGTAATCTCAGCTACTCGGGAGGCTGAGGTGGGAGAATTGCTTGAACCCAGGAGGTGGAGATTGCAGTGAGCCAAGATCACGCCACTGCACTCCAGCCTCAGCGACAGAGGGAGACTGTGTCTCAAAAAAAAAATAGAAATCATTTTCCTTTAGAATTCTGAAGTTATTACTTCAGTGACTTCTGGCTTCCAGTACTGCTGTTGAGAATTCTGAAAACATTCAATCACCAATTTTAGTTATTTATTTATTTATTTATTTAGAGACAGAGTCTCACACTGTCGTCCAGGCTGGAGTGCAATGGCGCAATCTCGGTTCACTACAACCTCCGCCTCCTGGGTTCAAGCATCAGTCACCAATCTTTTTATAGGACTTCTTCTTTTTTTAATCTCTGGAAGCATGAAGAATCTTCTTTTCCTCCCCAGTGTTTTGAAATTACACAATGATCTGCTTTGATGTGGGCCCATTCATTGATTCCACTGGGTACTGAGTGGGTTCTTTCAGTCTCAACACTCAAGCTCTTCCGTCTGGGAAAATATCTTGAATTATTTTATTGATGATTTTTTTTTCCCATTTTCTTTCTCTCTCTCTCTCTTTTTTTAATCCTATTATTCCTATAATATAGAATTATTTAAACCTATATTGAACTTCCAGGACTGATCTCTGTGATATAGTTGCTTGATTTTCAAATCACTTCTCTCCTATTTTCCATCTTTTTTGTCCTTTTTTGCTCTAGTTTCTGGGAGAGTTTCTCAACTTTATCTTCCACTTCTTCTTAATGAGTTTTTTGTTTTTGATATCATACTTTAACTTTTCTAAGAGCTCTTTTTTATTCTATAAGCATTCCTTTGTTGGAGTAGTCCATTGTCTTTTCATGATTACATATTTTTTATTATCTCCTTGCAGATGTTAATAGGGTTTTTTTTTTTCCTTTTGCATAGGCTCCATTCTCCATGATCCTTTTTCTGTTTCTGTTTTCTGTTTTGTTCCCCTTGTTATGGATTTTCCTCAGATGCTTAGCTACTCATTACTAACACTGGGGAACAAGATATCCATCAACAAAGAACTGATAATAAACTATGGTACATCCACATTGTGGGAAAATATGGAGCTGTACTAAGAAATGAGAAGTATCTCTATATAAGACTGTGGGCTGAAGGCCAGGAAATATTGCTAAGTGAGAAAAATCTAGACGAGAACAGTGTTTATAGTGTGCTACCTTTGAGGTAAGTAGAAGTGGGTATTTTTATGTGTTTGTTTATGATTTCTGAAAGAAACAATGGAAAGAAAAGTAAAAACTGAGATACGTGGTTATAAGAAGGTAAGGGGTAGAGGAGACCAGGAGGGAAGCTAGGCTTCTTTAAATATGCCTTGTTTTATAGTTTTAGCTTCATAACCATATATGTATTTAACATAATTGGGAAGTTGTATTTAAGTTTTTAAAAGCAGTTCCTAAAACTGAAAACAAACTGAGACAAACTAAACTTAACTGTACATCAAGTAGATAGCATAACTACACAAAAATTATTTCTAGTGACATTAGGATACAATATTTTGACTACAGGGATGTATTCTAAGGGAAAAAGATAACAAACAATAAAAATAATGAATTTTATAGTCATATTTTTACTAAGTAATACTGGCACACTATTTTTAAAACATTTATCTAAAAATATTGCTTAGTATTTTTATTACTTAGTAATGAGTGTAAATTAGAGTAAGCAAATAATTAATTATGACAATGTGTCATTCAAAACCAAGATTTTCAATATAAGAGAAAAATACAAATATAAAATGAAAGAAGTTGAGGGAAAAATCTGTAATCTGAAAACTGAATTAGAAATACCAGTATGGACTCATGATTTATTTCCTATCTCTATTCATTCTGTCCATCTTTGATATGATGTGATATTACTGGGCTCATTAACAATGTGCACCTCTGGCACCCAGGAAGTGGTCTCTAAACAACATTCTTCTCTACAAGAAACCAAGACTCTAAAGAAAATTACTGATTCTAAGTCTGGGGCAGAAATGTACAAGCTGAGCCTGGGACATTTTGTTGTTCCAGAAAGCAAAGAAGCTACCAAAGAGTAATGGGATTGTGTCCAGGGATCCTGCAAGCAACTTAAATGGGCTTCCACTGTTCAAACATGAGAAAGTAAGCATTAAAAAGAAAAATGAGGCCTGGCATGGTGGTTTGACTAATCCCATGCCTGTAATCCCAGCACTTTGGGAGGCCAAGGTGGGGAGGGATCACCTGAGGTCAGTAGTTTGAGACCAGCCTGGCCAACATGGTGAAACCCCATTTCTACTAAAAATATAAAAAATTAGTTAGGCGTGTGGCATGAGCCTGAAATCCCAGCTACTTGGGAGGCTGAGGCAGGAGAATCTCTTGAACCTGGGAGAGGGAGGTTGCAGTGAGCCGAGATCACGCCATTGCACTCCAACTTGGGCAACAAGAGTGAAACACTTTCTCAAAAATCAATAAAGAATAAAAATAAAAAGATTATCCTGAGCAGGGGTCTATGGATGTCATCAGACTGCTAAGAGGTTCATAATACATAAAAGGTTAAGAATCCCTACTCTCGATCTACCAATTCTAATTTTTGTATTTTTAGTAGAGATGAGGTTTCTCCATGTTGGCCAGGCTGATCTCGAACTTCTGGCCTCAAGTCATCTGTCTGCCTCCGCCTCCCAAAAAGGTGGGATTACAGGCATGAGTCATTGTGCCCGGCCTATTTCCCACTTTTCTAATAGCTTTCCAGCTTCCAGGCTTTTGTTGCTGTTGCCTTCTCTCCTGTTCTTCCTCTCCGTATGCCTTTTAATAATTTAGTGGGGTTTCAGGAGGGAGAAAAAAACAAATACTTGTTTTCAATTCACCAAAGTCCTACAATATTTTTTTTAAATGGTTGAAAGTCCTGTCTTTTGGAGAATGTGCTCAATAATGCTTTTTCTCCCCATTCCACATCCCCCACTCCCATGCCTCCCTAGGATTTTGCTCTCTGGCGCTCAGGGCCTTAGATTGCAGAGACAGATCAAGGGGTGATTTGTCTGGGCAACTGCCTATGCTACTCACCTATAACAAGCCCCAAAACATTACTGGAAAGCTAACAAGATGAAGTAGTTTTATCTACCAAAACTCTGGAGAGAGTTTTATATGGGATTGGAAAGAGCATTTGGAAATACCAGTTGGTTTGGAGGCTGGAGGCAGGAGTGATGGAGAACCAATCCAAAGGACAAGTTCACTAACAATAGAAGGTGACTCAACTGCTTTTCAACGGGAATAGGTCCTATTAGATGCAGGGTTCTGCTTGTGATAAGCAGTGTACGGAGTCAGGTCTGAAATAAAATTCCCTGGACCACAGAGGAAAGGCTAGTATTCCAGCCAAGTCTTTGTCCACTGCCTTTGCCCAGACACTGCTCAGTCTCTCCTCTGTAGGCAGACTGAACACAAATTTTAAAGTATTAATTTCAAAGGATAAGAAAATCACCCAACCAGGGTGTTCACAGGTCTCTACCTTCTGAGTCTGTGGGCTTATCCGTTATTATAATATCTTGAGGGCATTGTCTTGCCCCACCTATCTTTCTGCTTCTCACATGTTGTGGTTGGTTGAAAGAAAGGTAAGCTCTTCTCATTTGAAAGTATCCAAGGACCAATTTTAATAACACTGAATAACTGAAAGTTGTCAGATAATCTTAGGGATGTAAGCAGGCCAGAATCATCACTGTCAAAAACATCAGCAGGCTAGGCATGGTGGCTCACACCTGTAATCCCAGCACTTTGGGAGGCCGAGCTGGGTGGATCACTTGAGGTTAGGAGTTCAAGACCAGCCTGGCCAACGTGGTGAAACCCTATCTCCAGTAAAAATACAAAAATTAACAGCCGGGTGCTGTGGGTGACTCATGCCTGTAATACCAGCACTTTGGAAGACCGAGGTGGGCAGATCACCTGAGGTCGGGAGTTCAAGACCACCCTGACCAACATGGAGAAATCCGGTCTCTACTAAAAATACAAAATTAACTGGGCGTGGTGGCACATGCCTGTAATCCCAGGTACTCAGGAGGCTAAGGCAGGAGAATCACTTGAACCCAGGAGGCAGAGGTTGCAGTGAGCCAAGATCCCACCATTGCACTCCAGCCTGGGCAATGAGAGCAAAACTCCATCTCAAAACATAAAAAATTTTAAAAATTAAAAAAAAAAATTAGCTGGGTGTGATGGCAGGTGCCTGTAATCGCAGCTACTTGGGAGGCTGAGGCAGGAGAATCACTTGAACCCAGGAGGCGGAGGTTGCAGTGAGCTGAGTTCACGCCAGCCTGGGTAACAGAGCAAGACTCTGTCTAAAAAAAAAACAAAAAACAAACAAAAAAACAAAATCAACAGAAACAAATGACTATTGAGTTATGCCATGGTAGCCACTATACCAAGGGAAGACCACAGACCAAACTCTATGTACCCAGATAGCTAACCAAGTAAAAAAGACAACTACTTACATGATCAGGAGCATGCAGTACAGAAATAAATATCAGTTGATTTTTTTTTTAAGAAAAGAACTTAAGTAATGCAAGTACAGGAGGAAGGACAATTTATCTTCACTCAACATTTCTGAAGCACCATTCTTTAAATTCCTTATGATAATGTAAGTTGTCTTAAAACAGTCTTCTAAGAAGGATATTAATACCTGCATTTTACAGAAAGGAAAACTAAAGAAATTAAAAGTTAAGCAATCTGCTATATAACCAGTTGGTCAAAAGGCTAATGCTAGAAAATAGAGACAAGTTCAGAATAGGCTTGGCTGTGTGTCTCCTGGACCCTGAGCTTAGTCCATCCTGGATTCTGATGCTCAAGGATGATGTCACTGGAGACCACTGGGAGCATTATCTATTACATATGCTTAGAGGCAGACAGGTTTATACAGCAGCAACAACACAAACAAAACAAACAAACAAACAAAAACACTGAAGCAGATGTTGTTTTCCATTTCACCTTCAGTGGAACTGATTCTTACCTTGTATAAGGGTAAGAATCTGAGAATGCCAATGAGGTGTGTCATATATGACACTAATCTATCCTGATAACAGGAGGGGCAGCATGGACTATTTATAGTCCAACCTTGAGATACACACACATATATGTATGCCCTTACACAGACACCTTCGCCCACACAGAGAATTGCACATTCTTGAAAATGTATACATACACAAAGAGTAAACCAATGAACATGCTTACTCAAGTCCGTGCAGCTGCAACACACACACACACACTACTCTGTCTTGATTTCCCCATTTTGAACAAGCACAGCCATTCATCTATGAACCCATCAATGCTCTATCTGACCCCTGTCCTTAGCAGAAGCTACTTCTCTCAGTCTCTGAGCCAGCCCTGAGAGGGCAGATCTATAATCAGTAGCCTTCACACTCACAGTCCTAACTACCTACTACACCCACATGGATGGGCTAATTCTGGTACCTCCCATACCCATAGAACAGTGGTTCTCAACCAAGGGTGATTTTTCCCCAGGGAATATTTGGCAAAGTCTATAAACATTTTCAATTGTCATAATTCTGCAGGAAGGGGAAAGGGTTCTTCTGGCATCTGTTAGGTGGTGGCCAGGGATGCTGCTAAACAGTCTAGAACGGACAGGTCAGTACCCCACAACAATGAGTTATTCAGCCGAAAATGTCATTAAGGCCAAGGTTTGGAAACCTTGTCTTAGGAGGAGCAATGGGCAACTGTCCTGCCCTTAGCCACTGCTAATAAAACACTTAGGCTGCTTCCTCTGAGATAACTAGCCATGGATACCAGAGACACAGCTACTTGGACCTGAGTGGGCAGGCACCTATCCCTAGGGCAGCCAATATGCAGATTATCCATTTTCCCCTGAGGCAAACTGGTGAGAAAGCTATGCCAACAGAGACCACAGCAATTTTCTGGACCAGACCATCTCTCAGCAATTTGAACTGCAGGTTAGGGGCAACTGGTAGTGGCAGCAAAAGATGAAAAACAATGAAAGAGCAGCTACAGGGGCCACAGAACCAGATTCAGCTGAAGCCATCAGGTCAAGAAAAAAATACATAGAGTGAAGGCAGTTGCTTGGGAAAGCAGCAGAGTGATTGAAGTTGATGAGGAGGGACTGGGGCACCGTGCTATTAAATGATCTATTAGCACAAGTCAATGAGCCAGCCTGGGCAACATGGTGAAACCCTGTCTCTACCAAAAAGACAAAAAATTAGCCAGATGCGGTGGCATGCACCTGTGCGCCCAGCTACTCAAGAGGCTGAGGTGGGAGGATCGCTTGAGCCTGGCAGGTGGAGGTTGTACTGAACCAAGATCATGCCACTGCACTCCAGCTTGGGTGACAGAGTAAGACCCCATTTAAAAAAAAAAAAAAACAGTCAAGGAGAACCAAGCTGTCCTAAGGGAGCATCCACCTTGTTCCCAAGCTGTAGTAGGCCTGGTTGCAAGGTAGTTTCTGCAAACTTGTGAGTCCTACTTCCCTTGTCGGTGCCTGTGACTTGATGATAGACTCTCTTGTGGGCTGAATTGTTTCCCCTAGTAAGGATATGTTGAAGTCTTCACTCCCTGTACCTCAGAATATGGCCTTATTTGCAAGTAGGGTTGTTGCAGGTATAATTAGTTAAAATGAAGTCATTCTGGAGTAGGAGGAGCCCCTAATGTAATATAACTTGTATCCTTATAAGAAAATGGCCATGTGCAGACACAGAGAAACAGAGAGAATGCCACGTGAAGATGGAGGCAGAGATTAGAGTGATGCATCTGCAAGCCAACCATTGCCAGCTGTCACCAAAAACCAGGAGAGAGGTGTGGAATAGATTCTCCCTCAGAGCCCTCAGAAACAACGAATCCTGCCAACACCTTAATTTTGGACTTCTAGCCTCCAGAACTGTGAGAGAATAAGTATCTGTTGTTTGAAGCCACCCATTTGTGGTACTCTGTTACAGTAGGCCTAGCAAACTAACACAGACCCCATTACCCTTAGTAACCCAAGTGCATCCCTGTTCCTGATAATATTTCAGCCCTTGCCCTCGAGTTTATAAGGCTCTAGAACGCTGGCTGTCTTCTGACCATGCCCTTCCATAAGGGATGAGGAGTCTACCAGCCCAAGGGGATGTGCCCATCTAGAGTCCACACCTAGCTTCTAGAACACATTTGCAGTACCTAGACCCCAAAATTCCCTGCCAAAACAGCTCTGAGACTTATTTAAGAGTCTGGTCAGGCCTGGTTTTTGTGTCTATCTTTCTGAGAGTAAGCCATGTACCAGTGCACATACCCCCAGTTTCAACAGTTGACCAAGGGCCAGCTATTTGCCAGCAACTAGGGAAGCTGTGGACAGAACTTGGACTTATGGCCTGGGGTGGCCACACACATATGTATCTTATTCTGTAGGACAGAGGTAAGGCTATGAAGAGAAAGGGAGCAGGCTGTGGGCTCTGGATCTCCATTTGAACTCTTGCCCCAGCTCCCAGGACAATCAGGGGTAGACCTATCACTCTTACCCCCACAGGTCAGGATTAATGTCCAACGAATGGGTCCTGGGCATCTTCATGCATCATTCTGTTCCTCCTGTAGGCCCCAGCCACAGGAAGGGACTGCTGCCTCTTTCTCTTTCTGTGCTCTGACCATCCCCCTCTAGGTGGCGCTCTACACAACCAACCTCAGCAGCTGGGTCAACTCCTGCTCCCCGCTTCCTTCTTCCCCTTCATTATCACCTCCACAAAGGGGATCTGCACCAGACTTCTTAAGAATCTTGGCCTACTCTTGTAACTGGGGCCCCCAGATGTCTGAAAACAGAGGTCACATTCAGCTGTCTACAGAGATCAGGCAAATATCACAACTAAATGTGTCTGGCCAGGTAGGTGTAAGTGCCCAGGAGAGGTAAGGTCTACAGCAAACTGGGACAGCCAAGCTCCTTCTAAAGTGGCTCCAGCTAATTGTTGCCATGGAGATGGTGGGCTTGACGTCAAAAAAACTTTTGATTTTCCGATAGAGACTGGAAAACTTGATTTAATTATGTGAAAGTTCCTGTTCAACTAATTCAAAATTTCAGCACAGTGTCTACCACATAAAACTCAACCACAGACAGACCAGAGAGGTTGGCAAGTTTATTACCACAAATAAAACCAAATATCTCTATTAGATCTAATTGACAAGCTGAGGAAGCCTGAAGCTATCCTATGCCTTGTTTGCCCTGACCTTACTGAACTCCAGTTTGAAGAACTAGTGGTATTTTCATGAATTGTTATTTTTGTGGCCTGATGTGACATTCCCACTTCCTTCTATCTGGCAAATTCCAAAAGCTTGTGATGAGTCCTTTATGACTCATCTTTATCATTACCTCCCATGTGTAAACCTGGACTGTCCCAGATAGCCAGCCCAGCCTCTCCATTTTCACCACTCCCTGCTCAATAGTCCTTATTCATGCCTCTATTAAAGCCTTTATCACATCATTTTATAACTGTCATCTGTCACTAGACGGTGAGCACCTCAAAGTCTAGGATTTTATCTTGTTCATTCTATGTTCCTAGCTCCCTGGCACTTTGCTGACACAATGCTTGTGGAATGAATGAATAAACAGCACAGATCAGTAATTAAACCAATGTCAGGAAGCTACTGGATATAATTACAAATTAGTATTCATGACAATAAGTTTATCATCATAAGAGCTTAGGAGTGGAGGAAAATAATTTTCAGCAGGATGGCTAAGGAATTTGCATTTGACCTGGGAAACTAATTCTTATAGGGAAGGGGAGGAAAAAGGAAGAATAGTCTGGAAATGAAACTAAAGGCCCAAAGGTCAGATAGTCTGCAGTGGTCTCTGATGGTGAGAATGGTAGGGGTGGCAAGTAAGACAACAAATGAAATAAAATAATTATAATAAAGTTTTCTTAAAGGGGAACTATGAGGAGAGAGTTGTGTAGGGACAACTGAGGTGGTGGGATGATAAGAATAAGAAAATTCTTCCAGGACTCTGCTGACAGCCATCTTGAACCATTGCCACACTTGTAAAGGTGTTTGTTTCCTATGGTGACATCACTGTTGCTCCTTTTCCCTAGCTTCAGTCCTGCAGGGACTTGTTACACCAGGAGCTGCTGCTTCCATTTAGGTATGCCGCCACCGTGTGGTGGGAGTGTGCAGCTATATGACTTACTGGCAGGCTCACATTTTACCTTAATACAAGTGGATGGAAATTGTACTCAAGCTCAGCACGTTTACAGATCCAACTTTAATGACATCTAAATATCATATAAAGATTTATCTTTACATTAGCTGAGGTCAAGCAAACAAGACCATACGCAACTCGGTTCATAATCAATCAGGCCCTCCCTCCTTCATGTGTATTCCTTCTGTGTTCCTCCTCTTTAGGGACAGAGATTTATTCATCTTTGCTTTCTCCATAGGGCCTTACATACTGCAGGTGCTTTTAAAAAAAATCTCTTCTTAGTGGACTTAGATAAAGATGATATAGCAAGGTTTTTTTAAGTTCCAAAAACATTTTATCACTTTTTCAGAAAAGTGAGAGTAAAAACTTGTCACCCATAATCCACCACCCTAAAACAGTGACTACTGATGATTAGCAAACAATTCAAAAGAACTATCCTTGGCCAGGCGCAATGGCTCACACCTGTAATCCCAACATTATTGGAGACCGAGGCGGGCGGATCATTTGAGGTCAGGAGTTCAAGACCAGCTTGGCCAACATGGCCAAACCCCAACTCTACTAAAAATACAAAAATAGCCAGGAGTGGTGGTGCATGCCTATAATCCCAGCTACTCAGAAGGCTGTGATCCCCACTACTCAGACGGCAGGAGAATGACTTGAACCCAGGCAGTGGAGGTTGCAGTGAGCCAAGATCGTGCCACTGCACTCCAGCCTGGGTGACACAGCGAGACTCATTTTTTTTTGTTGTTTTTTTTTTCAAAAAAACAAAACAAAAGATCTAGCTTTGTTTTTACTCTCCATGGACCATTAGCCATAAGGAATTGCTGGACACTATATGATATGGAAAGAGATTTATTTCAGGTTAAGTGAAGGAAATTTAAAGCAGATTAAAATGCTTTTGGTTTTAAGTAAGAGAGAATCTGACTCAAATTAGCTTAAATGGAGATGTACTGGCTCATGTAATGAAAAATGTGGAATTCAGACACAGTGTTTCCAGAGCTTCACTCAGGAAGATTCGGTCTTCATGATGGCAATATGCTAGTTAGAAAAGATGTATGTGCCAGAGTAAAGCCCTCCTCTTTATGACATTTGACTCCCTCCCCATCTCCTTGCCAATTAAACCCATTCAACTAGCTTAATGTGTGCAGAGCCAGCTCATTCAGCCTCCCTGTCTCTTCATTGTTAGATATGATTAGTCAACCAAGAGACTCCACACATTTGAGGAAAAACTATTCATGAAAGACAAAGATAAATAAACATAAAAAATATGGCCCGAGAAGTAATAGAGATGGTCTTGGAAATAGAAAAAAATTACAAAAATTAGCCAGGCGTGGTGGTGGGCATCTGTAATCCCAGCAACTCTGGAGGCTGAGGCAGGAGAATCACTTGAAACCGGAAGGTGGAGGTTGCACTGAGCCGAGATCCTACCACTGCACTCCAGCCTGGGTGAAACAGCGAAAATTTGTCTCAAAAACAAAACAAAACAAAACAAAAAACCCCATACTTTCAAAACACAGAACCACTGGGCACAGTGGCTCACACCTATAATCCAAGTATTTTGGGAGGTCTAAGCAGGTGAATCACTTGAGGTCAGGAGTTCAACACCAGCCTGGGCAACATGGTGAAACCCTATCTCTACAAAAACTACAAAAATTCACTGGGCATAGTGGCGTGTGCCTGTAGTTCCAGCTACTCAGAAGTCTGAGGTGAGAGGATAGCTTAAGCCCAGGAAGTTGAGGCTGCAGTGGGCTGAGATTGTGCCACTGTACTCCAGCCTGGGCAACAGAGCAAGATCCTGTCTCAAAACAAAAATGAACAAACAAAAACAACAACAACAACAATAAAATGCAGTACCATTTACAACCACTTCAAGGAAAATAAGGTACTTGGATATTCATTTGATATGATTTGAATGTTTGTGTCCCTCCAAAATTCATACTGAAAATTCCCAACGCAATATTAGTAAGAGGCAGGGCCTTTACGAGGTGATTGGGTCATGACTAATCCCATCCATGAGGGATTAGCCTTATGAAAGGGTTTGAGTGAGTCTGTTAGTCCTCTTTGCCCTTCTACATTTCCACCATGTGAGGATGTAGCAAAGAGGTGCCGTTGATGAAGCAGAGAGCAAGTCATCACCAGACACCAAATCTGCTGGTGCCTTGATCTTGGACTTCCCAACCTCCAGAACTGTGATAAATAAATTTCTATTTATTTTTATTTTTATATATGTATGTATGTATTGAGACATAGTCTTACTTTGTCACCCAGGCTGGAGTTCAGTGGTACAATCTTGGCTGACTGCAACCTCTGCCTCCCCGGCTCAGGTGATTCTCCTGCCTCAGCCTCCCGAGTAGCTGGAATTACAGGCATGCACCACCATGCCCAGCTAATTTTGTATTTTTAGTAGAGACAGGGTTTCACCATGTTGGCCAAGCTGGTCTCAAACTCCTGACCTCAGGTGATCCACCCGCCTCAGCCTCCCAAAGTGTTGGGATTACAGGCATGAGCCACTGCACCCAGCCTTAAATTTCTATTATTTACAAATTACCCAGTCTAAGGTATTTCATTATAGCAGCCTTAACAGACCTATATAATGTTTTATTTTTATTTTATTTTTTATTTTTATTTTTTGGAGACAGAGTCTTGTTCTATCCCCCAGGCTGAAGTGCAGTGGCATGATCTCGGCTCACTGCAACCTCTGCCTCCCCGGTTCAAGTGATTCTCATGCCTCAGCCTCTTGGGTAGCTGGGACTACAAGCACACACCACCACACTCAGCTAATTTATATATATATAAAATAATATATATAATTATTATATATAAATATATATATAAAAAAAATATATATATATATATATATTTTTTTGAGACTGAATTTCACTCTTGTTGCCCAGGCTGGAGTGCAATGGCACAATCTTGGCTCACTGCAACCTCTGCCTCTTGGGTTCAAGCCATTCTCCTGCCTCAGCCTCCCAAGGAGCTGGGATTGCAGGCATGTGCCACCATGCCCTGCTAATTTCATATTTTTAGTAGAGATAGGGTTTCTCTATGTTGATCAGGCTGGTCTTGAACTCCTGACCTCAGGTGATCCACCTGCCTCAGTCTCCCAAAGTGCTGGGATTACAGGTGTGAGCCACTGCGCCTGGCCCTAATTTTTATATTTTTAGTTGAGACAGGATTTTGCCATGTTGGCCAGGCTGGTCATGAACTCCTGACCTCAGGTGATCCACCTGCCTTGGCCTCCCAAAGTGCCGGGATTATAGGTGTGAGTCACTGCTCCTTGCCTAAGATAATATTTTTAAAAATAATTTACTGGCTGGGTGAGGTGGCTCATGCCTGTAATCCCAGCACTTTGGGAGGCCGAGGTGGGCAGGTCATGAGGTCAGGAGATTGAGACCATCCTGGCCAACTTGATGAAACCCTGTCTCTACTAAAAATACATACAAAATTAGCTGGACATGGTGGCATGTGCCTATAATCCCAGCTACTCGGGGGGCTGAGGCAGGAGAATCACTTCCACCTGGTAGTCAGAGGTTGCAGTGAGCCAAGATCACACCACAGCACTCTCCAGCCTGGCGACAGAGCAAGATTCCATCTCTAAATAAATAAATAAATTTATTTATTGAGGTGAAATTCACATAACTTAAAATTAACCATTGTATTTATTTCATTTTATTTATTTATTTATTTATGTATTTATGTATTTATTGTTTTGAGACGGGGTCTTAGTCTGTCGCCCAGGCTGGAGTGCGGTGGCGCAGTCCTGGTTCACTGTAGCCTCTGCCTCCCAAGTTCGAGTGATTCTCATGCCTCAGCCTCTAGAGTAGCTGGGATCACAGATTCACATCACCATGCCTTGCTGGCTTTTGTAATTTTAGTAGAGATGGGGTTTCACCATGTTGACTGGGCTGGTCTCGAACTTCTGACCTCAGGTGATCCACCCACCTCAGCCTCCCAAAGTGCTGGGATTACAGGCGTGAGCTACTGTGCCAGCCTAACCATTTCATTTGATTTTTATTATTTTTTTAAGATGGAGGCTTACTCTGTTGCCCAGGCTGGAGTGCATTGGCATGATCTCAGCTCACTGCAACATCCACCTCCTGGGTTCAAGTGATTCTCTTACCTCAGACTCCTAAGTAACTGAGACTACAGGGAGTCCAATATTTGTATTTTTAGTAGAGACAGGGTTTCCCTATGTTGGCCGGCTGGTCTTGAACTCCTGACCTCAGGTGATCCACCCCCATCAGCCTCCCAAAGTACTGGGATTATAGGTATGAGCCAACACACCTGGTCCAGCCCAACCATTTTATTTTATTTATTTATTTATTTATTTATTTATTTATTTATTTATTTATTTATTT
>NC_045435.1:99578618-99675086 GCF_002776525.5 Piliocolobus tephrosceles | reverse complement strand
TTTATTTATTTATTTATTTATTTATTTATTTATTTATTTATTTATTTTTGAGACAAAGTCTTGCTCTGTCACCCAGGCTGGAGTGCAGTGGCATGATGTCAGCTCACTGCAACCTCTGCCTCCTGTGTTCAAGCAATTCCCCTGCCTCAGCCTCCCAAGTAGCTGGGATTATAGGCGTGCGCCACCTCGCCCAGCTAAGTTTTTGTATTTTTAGTAGAGATGGTGTTTCGCCATATTGGCCAGGCTGGTCGTGGTGGTGGGCACCTGTAATCCCAGGTACTGGGGAGGCTGAGACAAGAGAATCGCTTGAGCCTGGGAGGCAGAGGTTGCCAGGAGCCTAGATCACGCCATTGCGCTCCAGTCCGGGCAACAGTGCGAGATTCTGTCTCAAAAAAAAAAAAAAAAATTTCTTTCACATCAGGTTGAGAAAACATTTAGAAAGATCTTCCTAGAAGCATTATTCGTGACAGCCTCAAACTGGAACCGACCTATTAATAAATATCTATCATTAATAGAAGAGATATACACATTGTATTAGATTAATCCAATGTAATACTGAAGAGCAATGGAAATGAATGAACTGTAGCTACATCCAACTACATGGATGAATTTCAAAACATAATGCTAAGTAAATAAAGCCAGACTCAAAATAATATATTCTGTATTATTCCATTTATGTGAAGCTTAAAAATAAGCAAACTAAATTATGTGTAGAGAAGCATATTTATTTGATAACATTATTTTTATAAAGCAAGAAAGTTATTTCCATAAAATTCAGATTTTTTTTTTTGAGACAGAGTCTCATTCTGTCACCATGCTGGAGTGCAGTGGCATGATCTCGGCTCACTGCAATCTCTGCCTCCGGGTTTGAGTGATTCCCCTGCTTCAGCCTCCCTAGTAGCTGGGATTACGGGTGTGCACCACCACGCCCAGCTAATTTTTTGTATTTAGTAGAGATGGGTTTCACCATGTTGGCCAGGATGGTCTTGATCTCCTGACCTCGTGATCCACCCACCTCGGCCTCCCAAAGTGCTAGGATTACAGGCATAAGCCACCACGCTCGGCCTCTTTTTTTTTTTTTTTTTTTTTGAGACAGAGTCTGGTAATTGTGGATATTTCTAAGAGGAAAGAGGAACATTGGAATTGGAAAGAGACCAGTGAGCCAAGGGTGGAAAATGTTGATGTAGACGTCTAAGAGTTTGACGAAATGTTATTTTATGGCCTGGATGGTGGTTATATGGATATTTACTCTACAACAATTCATTAAGATACACATTTGTGTTTTTTGTATATATGTGTTCTATTTCACAACCTTAAATGTTTCTTAAGGAATTAATGGAGCACACCTTCAGGAAAATAATTCTGAACCTAGAAATCCAAACTTAGACAAGCTATTAAGACTGAGGACAAACTAAAGCCATTCTTACACCTGTAAGGATTCAGGGTTTATCTACTATTTATGCTTTCTGAAGGAGATAATTGAATACGTTGGTCAGGAAATCAAGTGTGAAGAGTATGTAGAAAACAGAAAATGATAGTACTAACCCTGTTAATCTAATAAAAAGAAACCCTAGGATGACTGCTTGCAGTGGGGTTTGAAATAAATCTATTCAAATTAAAACAGGAGGTCCATATGCCCCAAAAAGATATTCTTGAGAATTCTAGAATAGACCCTGAACAATTTTAGAATAAGGAACTAATAGATATCAGTGCTTTCATGAAGAAGGTTTTTGCTTCTCCTAATGAGGGAAAAATTATTATAAAAATTCTAGGACAGGAAAGTTATGATCCAAACTTGAAGTAAACTAACGTGGTATGAATTTGGGCAACTGTGGTCCTTTAAGAAAAGAGAATCCATCATACAATTTCCTTTTTCTTTTTCTTTTTTTTTTTTGAGACGGTCTCATTCTGTCACCCAGGATGGAGTGCAGTGGTGATCTCAGCTCACTGCAACCTCTGCCTCCTGGGATCAAGTGATTCTCATGCCTCAGCCTCCCAAGCAGCTGGGATTACAGGTGCCTGTCATGACACCCGGCTAATTTTTGTATTTTTTAGTAGAGACAGAGTTTCACCATGTTGGGCAGGCTGGTTGAACTCCTGACCTCAAGTGATCTGTCCACCTCAGCCTCCCAAAGTGCTGGGATTACAGGTGTGAGCCACCATGTCTGGCCCATCATACAATTTTCTAGGAATATTGTCCTTTGAGAGGTCTAGGGTCATGACATAATTATAGAGGAAAACATAATGTCATAACAATTTAATATTTTTATTAATTTTAAATTTATGTCATCGACCTACAGACAAAGCATGGGGATTCAATTATGATTTCTGAACAGAATGTAAATATTTTCAACCTCAACAATGTAAATATCAAAGTGAAGTTCACAGAAACCAGAAGGTAGAAGTAGGAAAAGAGATAGAAGCAAGGGTCAGGGAAAAAAAGTCAAGAGACATTAGTGAAAATTGACAGAATTTAAAACGAATAGTTTGCAATTTTTTTTTTTTTTTTTTTTTTTTTTTTTGAGACGGAGTCTCGCTCTGTCGCCCAGGCTGGAGTGCAGTGGCCGGATCTCAGCTCACTGCAAGCTCCGCCTCCTGGGTTCCCGCCATTCTCCTGCCTCAGCCTCCCGAGTAGCTGGGACTACAGGCGCCCGCCACCTCGCCCGGCTAGTTTTTTGGTATTTTTTAGTAGAGACGAGGTTTCACCGTGTTAGCCAGGATGGTCTCGATCTCCTGACCTCGTGATCCGCCCGTCTGGGCCTCCCAAAGTGCTGGGATTACAGACTTGAGCCACCGCGCCCGGCCTAAAACGAAGAGTTTAAGGACAGAATCTAAATGCATAAAAGTAACCAATGGAAAGAAAACCAATGATACAACCAAAGTTATGGTAAAAAAAAAAAAAAAGAAAAGGAGAAATGGGGTGGTATCAATTAGCTAAATCCTTATTAATCATAATAAACAGTAAGTAGACAATGCCTACAGTTGATAAATTAAGAATTAGCAATATACAGAAATATATATGAAACCAAAATAACTAATGAAAGAAAAGGTGCCTGTAATCCCAGCACTTTAGGAGGCAGAGGCAGGCAGATCATTTGAGTCCTGGAGTTTGAGACCAGTAGTGAGACCTCATCTCTACAAAAAAACCCCAGAAAAATTAGCTAGGTGTGGTGGTGCATGCCTGTATTTCCAGCTACTTCAGAGGCTAAGGCAGGAGAATCAGTTGAGCCCAGAAGGTGGAAGCTACAGTGAGCCAACAGAGTGAGAGGAGCGCCAAAAAAAAAAAAAAAAAAAGGAAGAAGAAAAGGGAAGGAAGGGAGTGAGGGAGGGAAAGAGAGGGGTGGGAAGGGGAGGAGGAAGAGGAGGAGGAGAGAGGGAGGGAGAAGAGGAGAAGGATAAAATGTTACAAGTGGTTGTTACTAGGAATTGGGAGAAGTGGGTAATGGCACTGAAGCTTTTTATTATGTCTTTCAGCATTCTCTGTTCGTAAACCATCAACAGATCTGAGTATGTAGACTAAAAGGGAATATTTGGTGAAGAGATCTTTTTTCACTATGTACACTTGCGATGGACATGTTCTTGCCTGCTGCCTGGCAGGCACCATTCATTAAGTAGGCCCCTGTTGCCAGGGAAACCAGCTCTTCACTGATTCCAAAGATAATGCAGAGGCCTGCTGCTCACCAAGCAACCTTCCTCATGGGCTACGACCTCACCTTCCTGAACTGTCTCTTGCCCCTGTGTGATACTGTCCTGCTGCACAAAGCTTACACTTGCTCTCTCTCACTTCCTTCTTAGTCACCTGTGATGCTGGCTAAGGGAGCTAGGCCAGTCAGCAGTGACCTGTTGCCCTTGGTTTATTATAAGCAACCTGTTCACAAGAAATGATCTGTTGTTTTATAAATTATATGCATCACAGCACACAGAATAACATCAAAACCACATTAGTTTTTTCATACTTTCTTTATTGACCCCAGGGGAAGAGGGGAGAGCAGGGAGAGGACTTTCTCTTTTTTTAAATACTAATTTTGTTGAGGTATAAAGAATGTCTAGTAAGTTCACAGACCTTAAGTATACAGTTTGATGAGTTTTGGCAAATATATATACCTGTGGAACCAACATCCCAGTCAAGATATAAATACTTACATCAGCTGGGCGTGGTGGCTCATAACTGTAATCCTAGCACTTTTGGAGGCCAAGGCAGGCAGATCATGAGGTCAGGAGATCGAGACCATCCTGGCTGTCTATTAAAAATACAAAAAATTAACTGGGAGTGGCAGTAGGCACCTGTAATCACAGCTACTTGGGAGGCTGAGGCAGGAAAATCGCTTGAACTCGGGAGGCAGAGGTTGCACTGAGCTGAGATAGCCCCACTGCACTCCAGCTTGGGCAACAGAGTGAGACTCGTCTCACAAAAAAAAAAAAAAAAAAATACATCGACCCAGAAAGTTCCTTCTGTCAGTAGCACTTCACGCCCCCATGCACCCAACCCTTGGTCTCCCTGCCTTCCCATCTCTACTCCCACCCCTCACTGCTCTGATTCTATCACCATTGTTTAGATTCTTCTGCTGTTGATCTTCATAAAACCAGTATATTTCCTTTTGTGTCTGGTTTATTTTCCTCAGAATAATGTTTTTAACATTTATCCATATTGTTATGTGTCCAGATTAGTACTCTATTGTATGGATAGAGCCTATTTTGTTTACCCATTTCCTGTTGAGAGACATTTGATTTGTTCCCAGTTTTGGGTTATAATGAATAAAGCTGCTATGAACATTCTTGAACGATGAACATTTTTGTGGACATATGTTTTGATTTTTTTGTGTAAATACCTAGGAGTGAAATTATTCAGGTATGGTATAGGTTTATGCTTAACTTTATAGAGTACTTAAACTTGATTCTTTTATCTAAAATTGTGATAAATACACATAACATAAAATGGACCATCTTAACTGTTTTTAACTGTACAGTGCAGTGGTATTAAGCACATTCACATTGTTGCACAACCATCACCACCATCCATCTGCAGAACTCTTTTTATCTTGCAAAACTGGAACTCTGAACCAGGTGTGGTGGCTCATGACTGTAATCTCCTTTGAGAGACTGAAGCAGGAGGACTGCTTCAGCCCAGGAGTTTGAGACCAGCTGGGACAATATAGTGAGACACTGTCTCTATAAAAATAAAATAAAAATAGACCAGGCGCGGTGGCTCATGCCTGTAATCCCAGCACTTTGGGAGGCCAAGGCGGGCAGAATACCTGAGCTTAGGCATTCAAGATCAGCCTGCCCAACATGGTGAAACCCCATCTCTACTAAAAATACAAAAAATTAGCTGGGCATGGTGGCGCTTGCCTGTAGTCCCAGCTATTCTGGGGGCTGCAGCAGGAGAATCGTTTGAACCTGGGAGGCAGAGGTTGCAGTGAGCTGAGATCGTGCCACTGCACTATAGCCTGGGCGACAGAGTGAGACTCTGTCTCAAAATAAATAAATAACATAAAATAAAAATAGCCAAGTATGGTGATTGATATACGTCTGTAGTCCCAGCTACTCAGGAGGATAAGGTGGGAGGGTGGCTTGAGCCCAGGAGTTCAAGCCTACAATGAGCTGTGAGCATGCCATTGTACTCTCCCTGGGTGACAAAGCAAGGCCCTATCTCAAGAAAACAAAAACAAAAACAAACAAACAAACAAAAAAAAAAAACAGAAAAAAACCCCAAAACTGGAACTCTGTATCTATTAAACAGTAATCTGTCATTGAGTGGTGCTAAGTGTAAACAATTTTTTTTTTTTTTTTTTTTTTTTTGAGACGGAGTCTTGCTCTGTCGCCCAGGCTAGAGTGCAGTGGCCGGATCTCAGCTCACCGCAACCTCTGCCTCCTGGGTTCACGCCATTCTCCTGCCTCAGCCTCCCGAGTGGCTGGGACCACAGGCGCCCACCACCTCGCCCGGCTAATTTTTTGTATTTTTAGTAGAGACGGGGTTTCACCGTGTTAGCCAGGAGGGTCTCGATCTCCTGACCTCGTGATCCGCCCGTCTCGGCCTCCCAAAGTGCTGGGATTACAGGCTTGAGCCACCGCGCCCGGCCAACAATTTTTTTAACAAAAGAAAAAGTAAAAAGTAAATTTTGAAAAAAAGAGTTAAAAAAAAAACTCCATTACCCCCTCCCCCAGCCCCTGGCAACCACTGTTCTACTTTCTCTCTGAATTTCACTACTGTACATAACCTTATGTAAGTGGAATCAAACAGTATTTGTCTTTTTGTGACTGACTTATTTCACTTAGGATAGTGCCCTCAGCTTTAAAAAGGAAAGACATTTTGATACATGCTACAACATAATATTCCGTTGTATGTACATACCAAATTTTATTAATGATTTCATCTGTCAATGAACATTCGGGTTGCTTCCACCTTTTGTCTATTGTGAATAATGCTGCCGTGAACATGTTTAAGTCCTTGCTTTCACTTTTTTGTGTATACACCCAGAAGTTGAAATGCTGGATTATATTTATATGTAATTCTATTTTTAATATGAGTCACTGCCATACTGTTTTCTATAGTGGCTGCACCGTTTTACGTTCCCACTAAGAGAACATGAGTGTTCCAGTTTCACCATATTCTCACCAACACTTATTTTCCATTTTATTGGTGGTTGCCATTCTACTGGATGTAAACTTGATTCATTTTTCTAACCTTTTTAATATGGAATTTTCAAACACACACAAAAGATGAGAGATCTCCAGGTACCCACTACAAGCTTTAATAATGATTAACATTTGGTAGCAGGTGGACAAAGATATACCTTCTCTATAGCAGCTATAAGATCAGGGACAAACAGAGATCTATTTGGAACTGCCAACTAAGAATGGTGTTTTGTAGGCTGCCTGATGAATAAGGTTAGATAACTAATGGCCAGTCCTTCAGCCTGTGCTCAAGGGATGGGATAACAGTAAAGCATAGTTGGTGAAGGAGCAGCAGAGAAAGGTCACAATCGATAGGCCATAAGAGAACCCTCACTATCACTTACCATTCAGACCATTCACTTCATATTCTTACAAGTTATTTTCCTTTCATAAAAGAAAGCTGAGGTTTTTATTTGTGTTTGTGGTGCATGTGATCCATGAGAGGGGACTCAACCAGATGCTCTGTGTAAGTAGTACTTAATCTGACAGTATTAGTGGGCTGGCGGGCTTTCCTGGTTACATGGGAACCCTAGAAACCCAAGCCAGGCACAAAAGCCAAGACTGAATTCTCCAGTAAGTCACCTGGTAGCCTCGACAAGCTGATGCTTAAAAAAAGAGCCAGTGACCATTAATAGGAAGCTCCTGAAATGAGTCCTCTGAACATCCGCAAGTATGATCGGCTACACCTGAGCTGAGACTTGCCTTTTTCCCTGCCAGGAAATCATGGGTTCAGAAATGGCAGGCACCACGTATATTAACTGTATTTCCTTATTTTCTGTCTTCTTGATGTTCTGGCATCAGGTGCCTCATTGACCCAAGAGACTTCCCCTCCTAGGACTAGCTAATTCCTAGAAATATCAAACCACTCCCCTGTAAGCATGCCATTCCTATGCAAACCAACCAATCCAGAGTCCATACTCTAAACCACTTCCTTTACCTGGCAAGATCTTCCACACCAGGGGGCAATGTTCCTCTATTCTAATCACTCCCGGGGCTAGATACCAGATAGTTACCTGGTTACATCCTAATAAACCCATCATAAGTTGAAAATATCATAAGCCAAAAGTAAATTTAATCAGGTTTGGTGGCACATGCCTGTAGTCCCAGCTACTTGGGAGGCTGAGACAGAAGGATCACTTGAGGCTGTGGGGCACTATGATCATGCCTGTGAATAGCCACTGCACCCCAGCCTAGGCAACATGGTGAGACCTCATAACTTAAAAAAAATTAAAAAACAAGCTCTTACCAGTCGAAGATAAGGCAATATAAGCAATAAGCACTAAAAAGAATGACTGAAAACCAAAATAAATAAAAAGACAAAAGTCTACAAGCTGATAAATAAAAGATTTTATTTAAAAGCCCACAAGTAAAAAAGAGGAGAGAGACACTAACTCCTAATTCTGAAAATCAGTAATTAAAGGGAAATAAGCCTTCAACAATTTATTTTTCTTTTCTGAGACAGCGTCTTGTTCTGTCACTCAGGCTGGAGTACAGTGGCACAATCACAGCTCACTGCACCCTTGAACTCCTGGGCTTAAGCAATCCTCCTGCCCCAGCCTCCTAAGTGGCTTAGAATACAGGTGTGTGCTTCCACATTTTGCTGATTTTAAATTTTTTGTAGAGATGGGGTTTCACTATATTGCCCAGGCTGGTCTCCAACTCCTGGGCTCAAGCAGTCCTCCCACCTAGGCCTCCCAAGTAGCCAGGGCCATAGGTGTGCACCACCATGCCCAGCTAATTTTATTTTTTTCTGTTTTGTAGAGATGGGGTCTCACCATGTTGCCTAGGCTGCTCTCCAACTCCCAGGCTCAGACAATCCTCCTGCCTTGGCCTCCCAGGTATGAGCCACAATGCCTGGCCAATAATTTTTTAATGAAGGCCCCCTGGGGCCTGACACTGGTTTGGGCACTGGAGATTCAGCAGTAAAGTAAAATAAATTTCCTCATTGATCTTGTCAGTGACTCTTTTGCATGCTTGCTTCACACTATATTTCAAGGTAACAAAATAGTTGCAGGTGATGGGAAAAAGTTCCATCTTACAGAAAACTTTCAGCTAATAAATGTAGAGGGAATGATAAAGTTAGAAAAATAACTATATTTTAAGTCCTAATGAAACAACAGACCCAGACAACAATGACCAAGAGATGAAAAATATCAGGTGAAACATTCAAACGGAACCTGTCAATGGCAAGATTGGGCTGTAACCCTGAAACCACTGACCAATCTTGGCATTACTAAAACAGGGCTGACCAGATAGTCTGTGATCCTGATGTAAAGCAATAAGAAGTACATAGCACCACCTTTTCAGTAGCCAAAACAGTTAAATCTGAATCTAATCAAGCCTTTAGCATTACCTTCATGATTGGATGAAATATGGAGAGCAGAGGAACAAAGTCAACAGCACAAAAAGGAAGAAAACAGATAAATCTAGAGAGTGCCACATTCTGCAAAACTGAGTTGGTTTCTTCATCAAGACAATGGCATGGAAAAAAAATGAGAAGTAGGCAAAGGGATTCCTCTGGATTGAATGAAATTTAAGAGACACAGTAGCCAAGTATGACGTGTGGACCTTGTTTGGATCTAGATTTGAAGAAATTGATTGTAAAAAGTCATTTTTGAAGACAAATAGTGAAATCTGAATATGGGTTAGGCATTAGTTTTTGCTAAAGAATTATTATTAGGTGGGATAATGGTACTGTAATTAGGTAAGATTGGAATTATTTCTTTAAATTATATTGTTTTTAGAGATAAAAATAAGACCTTCAGTGCTGAAGAAGGGCACAGTGGCACATGGCACAGCACAGCATCTACATCATCAGTCAAATAAGAATTTAAAGCAGCTGTCAGGCTAAAGTCCAGCGAGCGACGCGCGGCTGGGAGGCAGGAGAAAACGCGGTGCCCTGGAGATAGTCCCCGGCAAGGCGGGCTGATGTTGTCTGGTGCTCTGGCTCCCCACTGCTTCCGTATCCGTGATTATTTGTACTTTCAAGTGCTGAGTCCTGGACACATTCGATACATCTTCACAGCCACACCTGCCAAGGACTTCGGTGGTATCTTTCACACAAGGTATGAGCAGATTCACCTTGTCCCCGCTGAACCTCCAGAGGCCTGCGGGGAACTCAGCAACGGTTTCTTCATGCAGGACCAGATCGCTCTGGTGAGGAGTGCTCCCTCCTCTCCAAGACTCGGCGGTCCAGGAGCATGGCGGGCGGGCCGTGATCATTTCTGACAACGCGGTTGACAATGACAGCTTCTACGTGGAGATGATGCAGGACAGTAACCAGCGCACAGCTGACATCCCCGCCCTCTTCCTTGTCAACCGAGAGGGCTACATGATCCGCCGCTCCCTGGAACAGCATGCGCTGCCATGGGCCATCATTTCCATCCCAGTCAATGTCACCAGTATCCCCACCTTTGAGCTGTTGTAACCGCTCTGGTCCTTCTGGTAGAAGAGTTTGTCCCACATTCCAGCCATAAGTGACTCTGAGATGGGAAGGGGAAACCCAGGAATTTTGCTATTTGGAATTTGGGGATAGCATCTGGGGACAAGTGGAGCCAGGTAAAGGAAAAGGGTTTGGGCGTTGCTAGGCTGAAAGAGGGAAACCACACCACTGGCCTTCCCTTCCCCAGGGTCCCCAAGGGTGTCTCAGAAGAGGCAAGAGACAGGCCCCAGGGCTTCTGGCTAGAGCCTGAAACAAAAGGCGGTGAAGGTAGGTGGCCTGAGAGCCATCTGTGACCTGTCACATCTCATCTGGCTCCAGCCTCCCCTACCCAGGGTCTCTGCACAGTGACCTTCACAGCAGTTGTCGGAGCGTTTTAAAGAGCTGGTGTTCGGGGACTCAATAAACCCTCACTGACTTTTTAGCAATAAAAAATAAAAATAAAAATAATTCAAGGCAATAAAACGCATAATATAGGCTTTAGAAATTTATTTTATATTTATAACGGGTTTTATGTACAATAAAGATACATTAGTTATTAAACAAGGTATAAAAACACTCAATTCAAGGATATGGAAAAATAATCTAATAAAAAATAACAAAATAGGAAGAATTAATTTTAAAAAGCAGAAGTCAATGAAATAGAAAATAATAATACTGATATATAGGCTGGGTGTGGTGGCTCATGCCTGTAATCCCAGCACTTTGGGAGGCCAAGGCAGGAGGACTGCTTGAGCCTAGGAGTTGGAGACCAGCCCGGGCAATATAGCAAGACCCCAACTCTATAAAAAATTTAAAATCAGGCAGACACGGAGGTGTGTGCCTGTAGACCCAGCTGCGGGGGAGGATCACTTGAGCCCAGGATCTTGAAACTGCAGTGTGCCATGTTTGCACCACTGCACTCCAGCCTGGGTGATAGAGGGAGACCCTGTCAGGAAGGAAAGGAGAGAGGAAGGAAGGAAATAATAATAATAATAATAATGATAATAATAATATATAAATGCAGGAACAAATTCTTTGAAAAAGACAAAAATAATCTGTGGTGAGCCTAATTAAGAAAAAGAGAAAGCCCATGAGAGAGGGAGCATAACCTGAGATACAGAGAAAAAAAATGCTAAAAATAACTCAATAAATTTGAAAACCATAATGAAAAACTCCCTAGGAAAATTTGTTAAAATTGAAATTAATTCAATATGTGTAAGATAGAAGACATGTAAAAGTTGTCAAAGAACTACCTAAAGTGAAGCTGGGTGTGGTGGCTGACACCTGTAATCCCAGCACTTTGGGAGGTTGGGAGCGAGTGATCATTTGAGCTCAGGAGTTCAAGACCAGCCTGGGCAACATGGCGAAAATTCCGTCGCCACACACACACAAAAACATTAAAATTAGCCAGGTGTGGTGGTGTGTGCCTGTGGTTCCAGCTACTTAGGAGGCTGAGGTGAGAGGATCACTTGAGCCTGGAGGTCAAGGCTGCATGAATTGTGATTATGCCATTGCATAAGCCTGGGTGACAGAGCGAGACCCTGTCTCAAAAAAACTAACACAAAACAAACTGAAAAAAGAAAAGTGGCGCCATTCTCATTCTTTCTTTCTTTAAAAAAGATTTTAATGATGTATAATAGGTGTACATAGATTTGGAGTACATGTGATTACAAAGTTCAAATTGGGATACCCATCACCTCAAATATTTGTCTTTTCTTTATGCTAGAAACATCCAAGCTATTCTCTTCTAGCTACTTTGAAATGTACAAGATTACTGTAAACTATCAAACACTAGGTCATAGTTCTTCTATAAAACCATATATTTGTATCAGTTGATCAACTTCTCTTCCTCCCCTCCTCCTGATACCTTTCCTGGCCTCTGGTAACCATAAATCTACTCTCTATCTTCATGAGATCCAAATTCTTAGTTTCTACATATAAGTAAGAGCATGTGATATTTGTCTTTCTGTGCTTGGCTTATTTAGTTTAGCACGGTGACCTTTAGTTCCATCCATGTTGCTACAAATGACAGGATTTCATTTTTTATGGCTGAATAATATTCTATTTTGTACATGTACCACATTCACATTTTCTTTTTCTTTTTTTTTTTTTTTTGAGATAGAGTCTCGCTCTGTCACCCAGGCTGGAGTGCAGTGGTGCCATCTAGGCTCACTGCAAGCTCTGCCTCCTAGGTTCACACCATTCTGCCTCAGCCTCCTGAATAGCTGGGACTACAGGCAACTGCCACAACACCTGGCTAATTTTTTTCTTTTTGTATTTTTAGTAGAGACGGGGTTTCACCGTGTTAGCCAGGATGGTCTCAATCTCCTGACCTCGTGATCTGCCTGCCTTGGCCTCCCAAACTGCTAGGATTACAGGCATGAGCCACCGTGCCTGGCCCACATCCACATTTTCTTTACCTATTCATCCATTGATAAGCACTTTGATTCCATATTTGAGCTATTGTGAGTAATGCTGCAACAAACATGAGAGTGCAGATACCTCTTTGGTATACTGATTTTCTTTCTTTTGGATATACGCTCAGTAGTGGAATTGCTGGATCATGTGGTAGTTCGTTTTAGTTTTTTGAAGAAACTCCATACTGTCCTCCATAGTGACTGTACTAATTTACATTCCCACCAACAGTGTACAAGGGTTCCCCTTTCTCCACATCCTCACCAGCATCTGTTACTGCCTGGTGTTTTGATAAAAGCCATTTTAACTGGGGTAAGCTGACCTCTCATTGTAGTTTTGATTTGCATTTATCTAACGATTAGTGATGCTCAGCACTTCTTCAGGTACCTGTGTCCCGAAGTGCTGGGATTACAGGTGTGAGCCACCGCGCCTGGCCCAGACTTAGGTCTTTAATCCATGTTGACTTTTTTTTTTTTGTTTTTGGTATGGTGAGAGAGTTTACTTCTTCTGCATAGTTATCCAGTTTTCCCAGTAACACTTATTGAAGAGACTGTCTTTTTCCCATTGTATATTCTTGGTACCTTTGTCAAAGATGAGTTGGCTGGGTGGGTTTACATGAGTCCTCTATTCTGTTCCGTTGGTCTATGGGTCTATTTTTATGCCAGTACCATGCTAATTTGGTTAATATAGCTTTACAGTAAATTTTGAAGTCAGATAGTGAAATGCCTTCAGTTTTATTCTTTTTGCTCAGGATTGTCTTGTCTATTGGGGTCTTTTCTAGTTCCGTATACATTTTATGATTTTTTTTTTCTATTTCTGTGAAGAATGTCATTGGTATTTTCATAGGGTTTGCATTGCATTGGTAAATTGCATTGAGTAGAATTGCCATTTTATTTGAGATGGGGTCTTCACTCTGTCATCCAGTCCAGAGTGCAATGGTGTGATCATGGATCACTGTATGATCATCGTTCACTGTAGCCTTGACCTTCACTGGACTCAAGTGATCCTCCCACTTCAGCCCTTCAAGTGGCTGGGACAGCACGTGCATACCACCACATCTAATTTTTTTTTTTGAGACGGAGTCTTGCTCTGTCGCCCAGGCTGGAGTGCAGTGGCCGGATCTCAGCTCACTTGTAAGCTCCGCCTCCCAGATTTACGCCATTCTCCTGCCTCAGCCTCCTGAGTAGCTGGGACTACAGGAGCCCGCCACCTTGCCCGGCTAGTTTTTTGTATTTTTAGTAGAGACGGGGTTTCACCGGGTTAGCCAGGATGGTCTCGATCTCCTGACCTCGTGATCCACCCATCTCAGCCTCCCAAAGTGCTGGGATTACAGGCTTGAGCCACCGTGCCCGGCCACCACATCTAATTTTTAAAATTTTTTTTATAGAGACAGGGTCTCACTATGTTGCCCAGGCTACTCTGAAACTCCTGGGCTCAAGGGACCCTCCCACTGGCTTCCCAATGTGCTGGGATTACAGATGCAAGCCATCTCATCCAGCTATTATTTTCACAGTAATTCTTCCAGTCAATGAACAGGGAATCTTTTGTGTGTGTGTGTCCTCTTCATCTTCTTTAATGCTTTATAGTTGTCCTTGTATAGATCTTTCACTTCTTTGGTTAAAATGATCCCAGATAATTAATACTCTCTGCAGCTATTATAAATGGGATGGCATTTTTTCCCCAAATTGTTCTCTTTTGGTGTAAATGTTATTGTTTTTTGTATCTTACAATATTACTAAATCTATTCATCAGTTCTATTTTTTTTGGTGAAGTCTTTAGGTTTTTCTAAATATAATATCATGTCATCTGTGAACAAGTCTAATTTGACTTCTTCCTTTTCCATTTTTCTTTTTTTGAGATGGAGTTTTGCTCTGTCACCCAGGCTGGAGTATGGTGGTGCCATCTCGGTTTACTGCAACCTCTGCCTCCTGGATTCAAGTGATTCTCCTGACTCACCCTCAGGAGTAGCTGGGATTACAGGCACCCGCCACCATACCTGGCTAACTTCTGTATTTTTAGTACAGATGGGGTTTCACCATGATGGCCAGGCTGGTCTTGAACCCCTGACTTCAGGTGATCCACCTGCCTCGGCCTCCCAAAGTGCTGGCGTTACATGCGTGAGACACGGTGCCTGGCCCTTCCTTTTCCATTTTGGTGCCCTTTATTTATTTTTCTTGCCTAACTGCTCTGGCCAGTCCCATTCCTTTCAAATGTTTATTTTTTACATTTTTAAAATTTATTTTTATAGCAATAAGGGTCTTGCTCTGTCACCCAGGCTGGTCTTGAACTCCTGGGCTTAAGTGATCCTCTCACCTCAGCCTCCTGAGTGGCTGGGATTGCAGACATGCACCACTGTGCCCAGCTAGTTCCATTATTTTCAGATAAATTTTTTCAAATCCTCTAGAAACAGGTAATATTTGTGCTTTTTAAAACAGTTCATAATACACACAAAATATAAAATGTTTCTAATATTTATTATGTATCTAACATATTGATAATCTCAAAGAATTCTAGATTCCTAAAGGATTTCTGTGTAAGCACTGAGAGATAACCTGTCTTAGCCATTGCTAGTCAGAACCAAAGAAAATACCATGAAGATTCTGAGGTCTTCCACCAAGAAAAGTTTCTTTTTTTTTTTTTTGAGACGGAGTCTTGCTCTGTCTCCCAGGCTGGAGTGCAGTGGCCGGATCTCAGCTCACTGCAAGCTCCGCCTCCCGGGTTCACGCCATTCTCCTGCCTCAGCCTCCTGAGTAGCTGGGACCACAGGCGCCCGCCACCTCGCCCGGCTAGTTTTTTGTATTTTTTTTTTTTAGTAGAGACGGGGTTTCACCGTGTTAGCCAGGACGGTTTCGATCTCCTGACCTCGTGATCCGCCCGTCTCGGCCTCCCAAAGTGCTGGAATTACAGGCTTGAGCCACCGCGCCCGGCCAAGAAAAGTTTCTTAAAAGAAATGGAGGTATGAAGGCAGTCAGGTAATGACAGCAATGACAGAATGAGAAAAGTACTGCAACAGGTCAAAAAACTGCTTTTTTTCCCTGGTTCTGCTACATAATTCAAGATAACTTTAACCACCTCTCTGGGGCCCTATTTCTTTACATTGCAAAGAAGTTGTAATAAATTATCTTTCTGTGGACCCTTTAATACTCAGTTCCACAAATTCTGACTCAGAGGGGTCAGTGAGAACTCCGATCATCGGGAGGCAATAAACTCACTGGATGGCTTTTAGTGAGATGACTTTTGGTGTGCCTGTCAGTTCAAATCCTCCTATAAAGTCTCCAACCTCAACTCATCACAACCACAGGGATGAGCTACATATTATGGATTATTTTGGGAAAAAGTATCTTGCTAGTCACAACTATGTTCTCCCTTGAAGAAAAATGAGCAAGTGAAGCTACTCTTTAGAGAGAATGAAGCAGATGTGCAAAGGGATCACAGACAACCATCAGGGTAGGAAACACATCTTGCTTTACTGCTCAATCTCCAGTGCCTAGATCAGTGCCTTGGGCCTAGCAGGCTTTCATGAAATAATTATTGAATGACCACTGAATTTCATTCCCTCATGTGGCTTCCATGAGATACTTCTGTATTTCTCTAATCATTCCATTATTCCTCCCCCTTAAACTAGTGCAAGTTGCTTTCTTACAACCAGAAAGCTCTTCCAAATACACTACGATATTCTCCCTTCATAACCACCACTTACTTCACTACAGGTATACGTCAGGCCTCAGGAAAGACAACACCAGAGACTGGATCACATGTTCCCCGGTCACGAATATAGAATTGGCACATGAGATTAGGTCGGTTGGTCAGCAGCACTAGAGTAAAGGTGGTGACAGACATCAATGCAGTGCATAAAGGCTGGCCAGCAGGTGAAGTGATAAGAAAGCAGACACAGAGGAAAGTAGACAATGGTGGTTCTGAGACATCCCTGTATTTTCCTGCTATGGACTGAATGTTTGTGTCTCCCACATCCCCATTCATATGTTGAAATTCTAACCTCCAATGGTATTTCGAGGTGGGATCTTTCGCAGGCAACTAGTTCATAAATGTGGAGCTTTCATGTTAGGATTAGTGCTCTTGATTGTGATGGTTTCATAGGTTCATATCAAAAACCAATAAAAATTTATGCTTTAAATACATGCAGTTTCTTGTACTTCAGTTGTACATGAAAGTTGCTAAAAATGTGGAGAGTTCAGTTATTAACTGATTTTAGTTAGAACCAGTAATGTACCAATAATGGAACAACATTTAAGGAGGTCCCTTATGACTGTGCTATTTTGGACTTAATATCAGCACTTACTGATTTATTCCACTGTTTTCCCAACTCCCTTTGCCCTCTGCTTCCATAAAAGTGAACAATCATGAATGCCATAACCAAACTGGTAAACTCGGGCTGGGCACAGTGGCTCATGCCTGTAATCCCGGCACTTTGGGAGGCCAAGGCGGGTGGATCAGTTGAGGTCACGAGTTTAAGACCAGCCTGGCCAACATGGTGAAACTCCATCTCTATAAAAATACAAAAAATCAGCCGGGTGTGGTGGTGTGCGTCTGTAGCCCCACCTACTTGGGAGGCTGAAGTGGAAGAATCGCTTGAACCCAGGAGGCGGAGGTTTCAGTGAGTCAAGATCACGACACTGAACTCCAGCCTGGGCGACAGAGCGAACAAAAAAAAAAAACAAAAACAAAACAAAAATTGGTAAACACTAATTCAGAATCACAATCAGTAGAACTAGGATGCAAGATCTTACATGTTCCTCAAATTTGTCAAGGTTTTGCATTTTAATCTCTAAATCCCTTCCAGGAATTAAACATCAGTATAAACTGGGGTAACTGATTTTAACATAAACCAGTGTTACAGTTTATGTGAAAACCATCTACTTAGATTACCATCTCTTTTAAGGACAAGGCCACATAATTAATTTTGACTCCCAAGTTTACAAGCACCATGTCTAGTACAGAGGAGAGTGAGAAGGAACAGGGAAAGGGATAAAGGATACGAAGTAAGAGAGAGGAGGAAGAAAAAGGGTATGTGTGCAGAGTATGTGTGGGTACTGATTATGCAGGGTCTTGTAGGCCATGATAGACATTGGACTTCAGTCTGATTGTAATACAAAGCCATTGGTGATTTTGAATACACAAGTGGCATGGTCTGATTTATAAGTATATACACACACATACACATACATTTTGTTTTGAGATGGAGCCTTGCTCTGTCACCCAGGCCGGAATGCAGTGGCATGATCTCGGCTCACTGCAACCTCCAACTCCTGGGTTTGAGGGATCCTCCTGTCTCAGCCTCCTGAGTAGCTGGGATTACAGGCACACGCCACTACACCTGGCTAATTTTTGTATTTTTAGTACAGATGGGGTTCCACCATGTTGGCCAGGTTGGTCTCAAACTACTGACCCCAGGTGACGCACCTGCTTCGGCCTCCCAAAGTGCTGGGATTACAGGTGTGAGCCACCGCACCTGGCCTAATTTGTATTTTAAAATAAGGATGACTCTGAATGCTGTGTAGAGAATAAATTACACGAGGAAAATATAGAAGCAGGGTATATACCAAAGAGTATGCCAAGAATGGGTGCACATGTTCACTGAAAGACAGGGTGATAATTTTCATAGTAACTTTATTCACAATGACCACAAGCTGGAAACAACCTGAATTTCTATCAACAGTAGAATGGGTAAGTTGTGATGCAGTCACACAATGGACTACTACACAGAAGTAAAACATGAACTGCTACTACATATAACATGGATTACTCTCACAGATACAATGTTGAACATGACACGGATGAGTGCACATAATTATTTCACTTACGTAAAGTTTTAAAACAGGCAAAGCTAATACGTGGTGATAAAAGGGGTTGGTTGGGGGGCCCTGGGGAACATAAGCACGCCTACTGAAGTGCTAGAAATATTCTACATTTTGACCTGGGTGGTGCATTCAAGGGCATATATAAAAATCCACTGAAGTGTACACTTGATATCTGTACACTTTAAAATTTTATCTCAATAACAAGTTAAAAATATATTGGAAGCAAGCATATAAATGAAGAAGTGGTGGTGTCTTCCAAATATTTCTGGTTTTTCTCCCAGGTATATGTAAGGACCACACTCTTCCTAGAACTTTAATGTGGCTATGTGATTTGCTTTGGACAATGAAAGTGCTTTGAGAGGCCTTAAGTGATTTGCCATACTCTCTTTTTTCATTTCCCAGTTAGCAGCCACACTCCTGATGGTATCTGCTTTGTCAGCCTGAGACCCAGAATGAAGGCAACTTAGAGCACAAATTGGTGAACTTTGTCTGTAAAGGGCCACAGAATAAATATTTTAGGTTTTGTGAGATGTACACACACTCTGTCGCAACTACTCAACTCTGCCATTGTAGAACAAAAGTAGCCATAAATATAAATAAATGGACAAGGCTATATTCCAGTAAAACTTTATTTAGACAAACAAGGAGCTAGAGAGATTTTGCCCGTGGGCCATAGTTTGATCATGGCCAACCTATGATCTAAACCAAAGACCCTAGGCAAGTTGCAATAGAAAAGTTGTGTGAGACAGTAAGATTTTGCCTTTGTTATCCAATGGCAAGCTAGCCCATGCTGACACAGAAATTGGTCCCTTGTTTTTTAAAATGCTAAAATACTGAACACTGGCTTAATGGTTAGCTGGAAGGCATTCAGGAAATTGCTATCAGAAGAAGGAAGAAATAATTTACACAAGAGTAATTTATATTATGGATAGGTGAAACTGCCCCTTGAGATAACCTGAAAGGCAGATCATCTTACCCTTTACTAAAGAAAAAGACAGAAAAACAAAATATTTTGTAGTTGCTGTCTACTGCACTTGACAAAATGTACAGAAAAGAGATGAACTCAGAACAGATGGGTCAGTTTGCAGCCAGAAATGAAAAGGAATACAGAATTCACAAATTCAAGTAGTTACTGGGTAGGATGAGGCAATATTTTAGTAACAAAAAGATAAAAATGAGAAATCTTTTTTTTTTTTCAGATGGAGTCTGGCTCTGTTGTTCAGGCTGGAGTGCAGTGGCACGATCTTGGCTCACTGCAAGGTCCGCCTCCTGGGTTCATGCCATTCTCCTGTCTCAGCCTCCCAAGTAGCGGAGGCTACAGGCGCCCGTCAACACGCCTGGCTAATTTTTTGTATTTTTAGTAGAGACGGGGTTTCACTCTGTTAGCCAGGATGGTCTCGATCTCCTGACCTCATGATCCGCCCGCCTTGGCCTCCCAGTGCTGGGATTACAGACGTGAGCCACTGCGTCTGTAGAGAAATCTTTTAAAAAACAAATAGAGAAATCCTTCAGCCAAAAGGTTGATTAAAAGCCAGTTTTGCAGCCAGGTGCAGAGGCTCACACTTGTAACACCAACATTTTGGGAGCCCGAGGCGGGCAGACTGCTTGAGTCCAGGAGTTTTGAGACTAGCCTGGGCAATATAGCAAGACCCTGTCTCCACATAAAAATACAAAAATTAGCTGGGTGTAGTCGCATATACCTGTAGTCCCAGCTACTTGCGAGGCTGCAGTGGGAGAACTGCTTGAGCCAGGAAGGCAGAGATTGCATTGAGCTGAGATTGTACCACTGCACTCCAGCCTGGGTGACAAAGTGAGACGTGCAGCAAGGACCAAATCACTGGATGACTATGACACCTACTGTTAAGATCTCTGAATGACTTAGTATGCCTCAGACTAAAAGTCCAACTAAGATTATACTAGTTAATCCCTTAAATTGGTCAGAATGGCTTAAGGAAATAGACTAAGGGTGTGGCTTTCCCACCCAAGCCTGAAAAGCCTCAGTTACCCAGAAATTAAGTTCAGAGAGGCATGGGAACAAGAAGGCAAAGAAATACAACAAACTTTAGAAGTATACATTAACCAGATGTCACTTTTGGGTCATCTTCCTTTGGGTGATAAGGACATTCTGCAGGTATAAAAACAAGTGAACTGAATATATAGTGACCAGAAGGGCTGAGTCAGTCTACTATTTTGTTAAATTTACTTACTTTTAAATCCCAGAAGAGCCAAAAATCATCTGTAAAGGAAAGTAGCAAGTAAATAGTATGCCTTTTTCTCCTAGTGTTGATGCCTACAAAAGGAAAAATGATTATTAACTCTTAGGCGGCATTATCTTTTTCCAATACTAAACGTAACATTTTAATCACTTAAGTATTGTTTTAGTTCACTAAATAGTTGTCCAATCTTTTCCCTCTATATGTAGGTTCCTTTGGAAATTAAAAAAATATACACACACACACACACACACATATATAAATATATATGAGACACTGTTCACAAAGGGCAAAAAAAAAGATTCTATACATGGATATACAAACTTAATATTACATAGTGGATTTGGTGTGTATATCTGGTTGTGAATCCTGAGTTTACTACTTACTGTGTTTACCACAGAAAACCGCAAATTGTTTAGCATTCACACAGTAAATATTTGAGTCACATGCTAAGCGCTACACTAAATTCTGGGAATACAATGATGAGGTCCCTAGTTACAAAGAACTTATCTTTATTTTTCAATTAGTAATATGAGGATAAAAGTTACCCAATGGACAGTCTAAGGCAGAATGACTGTGAAGGTCAAAGAAGACTGTGAGAGAGCTTCAAAAATTGTAAAACACTACACAAATACTCGTTTGTCCACACATTTATTGAAATGCCAGGCATTGTGCTAAGCACTAGAGATATAACAGTGAACAAGGCTTATATGGTCCCTGCCCTTACAAAGCTTACAGTCTAGCAGTGATCAATAAGCAGTAACAATAAAGTGTGCCAAGTGTATGTTTGGGAAAGAACAGGATGTATAAGGAATGGAGAGTAAGGGCACCTAATCTAGAGGGCATCAATGAAGGTTTCCTAGATGAAGTGGCATACTGAGACCTTAAAGATGAAGATAAACTTGTATAGTACCCTAAGAGCAATGGTGAAAGCAGTTCAGTGATATGCTCAGTAAGTCTTTTGGAGCAATTTAGTTGTAGTGTAGAAAGGAATAAAAATAAAAACAGGGAGACTAATAAGGAGGCTGTTGCTATAATTAGGTAGGTTAATGGCCTGAATTAAAGTGGTAGCATTGGAGAATTGGGAAAAAGGACAAATGAATGGTTGGTAGTGGTAATGCCATTTAGTGAAAGAGGAAACATGAGAGGAGAAGCAGGATTTGGGGGCAAGATCAATGACATGTAGTGCCTGAGACAGCAAAGAGGATTTGTTAGCAATAAGATATATCAATTAGGGAAGGTGTAGAAAGGAGATAATGAATCTAAGAGTCATTTGCATATAAGTGGTAGCGTAACCATGGAAGGAAATAAGATCAGCTAGCGAGATGACATAGAATAAGGCAGTCTAAAACACATTTTTTAAAAAATACGAAGAACAGATAAATTTAAGGGAAGAGGTGCCTGCAAAGACTAAGACAGCATACCTGGAGATGGTATCTTCTCAAAGCTAAAGTAATCAAGTGTTCAAGTGTTTCAAGGAGGGTAAGACTATTAACAAGGACTTAGTGAGCATAGTAGAGCAATTTGAGTAGCAATACGGGAGACTGGGAATACAAATTTGTCAAGAAAACTAGTAGGAATAAGCTATAGGGCAGTAACTGGTAAAGACATATTTATTTATTTTTTTAAGACGGAGTCTCGCTCTGTACCCCAGGCTGAAATGCAGTGGCACTATCTTGGCTCACTGTAACTTCCACCTCCCGGGTTCAAGCGACTCTCCTGCCTCAGCCTCCTGAGTAGCTGGGATTACAGGCGCACACCACCACGCCCAGCTAATTTTTTTTTTTTTTTTTTTTTTTTTTGTATTTTCAGTAGAGATGGGGTTTCACCATGTTGGCCAGGCTGGTCTCGAACTCCTGACCTTGTGATCCCCCCATCTCAGCCTCCCAAAGTGCTGTGATTACAGGCGTGAGCCACCGCGCCCGGCCAAGTATCATTTTGTTTTTAAAGGTACTTATTTTAACTATATTCACTGCTACAACAGGACCAGTAACAACTGTGTTTATAAAAACAAAAACAAAAAAAACTGCCATGCAGTTACAGAATTACTTAATACAGAAAACACTAAAATACACCTTTTTTTTTTTTTTAAACAAACAAGACTAGCTTATAGCAAATTCTCTATAGCTAAGGGTCAATTTAAAATCCTTGGCTTATATCTCCCCCTCACTCAATGACTATACGATGCAAACTAATTTTATTAACACCTTAAGCAAAACATAGTAGAATTTCACAAAATGTACAAGATTTCAATATTTAAGGAACTGGTGTCAGAAAGCAGAAGTGGCTTTCAGGTCTTCCAATCTTTCTCTCAAGTAATAAAGCTCTGCTGTGAATATTCAAAGCTATTGGGAAATTACCTGCAGATTTTTTCTTTTTCCGGTTTCCCACTATGTTGTTTTTCTAGATATGTAAGCTTACTCTATTGACCAAAATCTCAGCTTGAGCATTCCTGATAAGTACCTAATCGATACACAACTTTTTTCTTGTCTTAAAATACCAGGACAGAGCCCTTAAATCTGATTCAATTATTAATTCCTGATTTACAGGTGCTATTGTGAGCTAACAGAACTTATCAATGCCTTTATTGCACTTTACCAGCCAAATTTAGAAGGTTGGAATTAGTCTCTCCTATGTAGTATTCTGTCAGTTTGTCCACCTTGCACTTTTAATTTTGCTTCTAGTGGTAAAGTGCCCTATTCCTTGAAATAATCTACATTTTGGGAGGCATAATTCTTCATTGTGCCAGGCTGTCCCATGCACTGCAGGGCATGAGTGTCTTTAGGCTTAAATGCCAACAGAAGCCCCGAGTAAATATGACAACCAAAAAAGTGCCCCTACACATTTCTCAGCATACTCTGGAAGGACAGGTTACTGCTTCTAGTTGAAAGCCACTGGCACAACTTTGGTTTTCAGGCTCTTATGGCATTTATTTTAATTGCCCAGACATCAATTCCATCTAAATTCTTAGTCGTAGCCTGGTTCCTTGAATTTGCTGGAAGGTGTTTCAATAGTTAAGACAGGACTTTGGAACAAGAATTTTTAAACTGTATAATACTTGAGAGGATCTATGAATATAACTTGGGTCCTGTTTATAATTAGTTTTACATAGCAAACTTTAAGATTGCCTTTTCACGGTTAACAGAGGTTTAGAAACTACTGTTTTGCCACAAAGCATTTTATCTTAATAGAAATACAGAATTACTGAAATCTGTGAATAAGACTGCTTTTAAATATTTCTACTTGTGTGCTATCTTAAACGTAGAATGTGTTCGACAGTTCCAAATTTTAGAATAAATCCATTTCTAGCATCTAAAAAAATCTGATACTGTATCAGTTTAAAACAAAGTTTTTACTTTAAGCAGGATTTTTTAAAATACAGCAGCAACATCCACGCAGATAAGACAAAAAAGCTAAAATATCTCACACCTCCTAATCCCGGAGTGCAAAAATCTTTTTTCCTCATCCTTTCTGATAGGGCCAAACTTGTGTCTACAGTAAAAAAAAAAAAAAAAAAATTACTAACTGGTAACCATTAAGATTCTATACTTACCATACTCCTTTAATAGGCAAGCTGATAAAATGGCCCCCAGTTATAAAAAAAAATCCAAGGAAAACCCCCAATAATTAGTCTTATCTCCAAATTGCAGGAAATCTCCTATATCAGCAACTTAAAAATGATTCTAATGACTTCCTCTCTCAGTAATGTCGGTATCACCGAGGTGGGTGATGGGGAGGGAAGAGGGAAGAAATTTGTCAATATTACCTTCGGACTCAGAAATGTTTAAAAAAAAGTCTCAAACATTTTGATAGTTAGACAAAACACCTCCACTGTATGTATGGTCTTCCTTTTCAGAAACTTATGAACTTGCTATGTGAGTTTCCGCAAATTGGTTCAAAAGCACATTTAAAGAGTTGATAATTTAAGACTATATGAATCAGAATTTTAACACTCCATTAAAACAAGAGCTGAAATTTTTGGCATATATCTTCAGAACACCTAAAAAACAGACTGCAAATTCAACTCACATTAATACTAAATCTCTTTAAAATTAACTATATCATAAAAGACAATGACTTTGTCATTAAACTAAGTTTTAAAAAAGGTGGCATTCTCATGTTTCAGTCCCATGCTGCCATTTGAGATGAAAAAAAAGGCAACTGTCAGAATTTTAATTGTGATCAGTTTGGACGGCTGGTACTTGGTACTTTCTCACAATCCAAATTAGTAAACTTGAAAACTCAAACCGATTTTTGCTTTTAGAATTAAATTCTTGTTGAGTTTTTCAATCTTGTACTACAAAGTCTTATGGATTAGATTCATTTCTTTCTCTCACAAGATCATCCCAACCCGGCTCCATTTCAGTTGTGGCAACCCGAAACAGGGCTTGGAGATGCTCATCTGTCAATGGCTGACTCAAAGTGTGTTGGTTTCGTGTCAAATACGAAAAAGCCTTTTCGCAGATTTGGTTACTATCAAACAAGGATGCGACCTTACAGGCAACCCCTTTGATAATTGGGTAAGATTCAGCAGACAATCCAGCATAAAACTGCCCCAAGTCTTTGATTCTGTATTCATTCCAAAGATTGGTGTTTGCCTGAAGTTTTGTCAGCTCCACCCTCACTGAAATAGGTGCATATTCAGGTTTAAAGTTAAATGGATTTGAAAAAAGTTCCAAGTCCTTTTTAATGAACCTGAGGTCCTTAAAATGCCTCTCAAATTCTTTTTGTAGACGACAGATCACCATTTGATACCTATCAGGATCAAATATTTTTTGATCTTCCTTATTTTGCTGTTTTAGCTCATCAACAACTTCTCTGAGGGCAGGAAAGTCTGTTAGATTTTTTTCCTCAATATGTCTTTGAAATAAATTCAGCTTAACTTCGAAAGTACAAATATGGTCAAAGGCAGCAGCAGCAAAGACTTTACTAACTCGTAATTCTTCACTGAGTTCTCGAAGGTGTTCCATAATGTCTACCAAGAAGCCAAAGTCACAAAGCCATTGCTTGTCTGAGAAGTGGACTGTTGTTGCCCCTACTGAAACCAAGAAAGCTTCCATTTCTTTTCTTAGAGAGAATATTAGTTTTAAAGTTTTCCCTCTCCTAAGCCAATTGTTCAGACATCGTCCATTAACCCTTTCGCCATGCTCTGATTCAGATTCAGTTAGTAAAGTCTGAAATTCAGGTCGCCTAACGCCTCTGGTCTTAATCAAAACTATCCATTCGGATATGGTATTTATGATCTGATTAACATCTACATCATACGAGCTCAACAGTTCCAAGTGAAGAAATCCTGAATAATGAATCACATTCCAGCAGTTGGGGCTTACAGCCTTTTCTCTCATGTATGAGACGAGTCCTGAGTTCTCACCAATCATCCTCAAAGTATGGGTCGTAGTCAGTCCAACCATTCTCTGCAAGCTAAGCCCTGCTGTCTGCAGGGCCTCTAGGATTGCCGACATAAGCGCACCAACACTGAAATGATGAGTCAGGTTGATTATGGTCAGAAGATCTTCTTGCACCTCCAGCTCAGGGCCTACCCCGCGGATAAAGACCAGGAGGTAGTTCTCATAGGCCACAAAAGCCTGGTCGTCCAAGGCAAGAGAATAGGCTTTAAAGTCCCTGGCTCGGTTAAAAAGCTGGCTGCGTAGATTCCTGTCAATGCTCAGGATCCTCTGCCTTGTGATATCTGGAGATAAATCAATGCCTTGCAAGACGCTTACATGCTCGGGCAGTACCTCTCTCAGCAATACCTCCATACACTGGTATACAAAGTCCCCCTCACCCCAGCCGCGACCCTTCAAGGCCAAGAGGCGGCAGAGCCCGAGGCCTGCACGAGCAGCTCTCTCTTCAGGAGTGAGCGAGGCCACGGGCAAGTCGCCCTGACGCAGACGCTCCACCAGGGCCGCGCGCTCGCCGTCCGCCACATACCGCTCGTAGTATTCGTGCTCAGCCTCGTAGTGGCGCCTGACGTCGCGTTCGCGGGTAGCTACGATGAGGCGGCGACAGACCAGGCACAGGGCGCCGTCGCCCTCCGGAGGCTCCACCACCAAATAACGCTGGGTCCACTCGGGCCGGAAAACTAGAGCCTCGTCGACTTCCATCTTGCTTCTTTTGGGCGTCATCCACATTCTGCGGGAGGCCACAAGAGCAGGGCCAACGTTAGAAAGGCCGCAAGGAGAGAGGAGGAGCCTGAGAAGCGCCAAAACACCTCCTCCGCTCTGCGACAGATCACCTCAGCGGAGGCACACAAGCCCAGCTCCGGAATCTCTGCCCCTATTGGCTGGATATTTCGTATTCTCCGAGCTCCAAAAACGAACCAATAGGAAGAGCAGACAGTGATCTCTAACGCGCAAGCGCATATCCTTCTAGGTAGCGGGCAGCAGCCGCTTGAGGGAGGGAGGAGGAGACCCAGCAACCCACAGAGTTGAGAAATTTGACTGGCATTCAAGCTGCCCAATCAATATCTGCCGCTGAGGGTGGGTTTGGGCGGGGTAAGCTTCAGCTTGAAGGAAGAACGTGAGCACGAAGCACTGAGGTGATTGGCTGAAGGCACTTCCGTTCATCATCTAGACGTTTCCTAGACTCCTCTGGCGGCAAAATGTCGTTCGTGGCAGGGGTTATTCGGCGGCTGGACGAGACAGTGGTGAACCGCATCGCGGCGGGGGAGGTTATCCAGCGGCCAGCTAATGCTATCAAAGAGATGATTGAGAACTGGTACGGAGGGAATCGAGCCGGGCTCACTTAAGGGCTACGACTTAACGGGTCGCTCCTCTCAATGGTGCGGACACGCCTCTTTGCCCGAGCAGAAGCATGTACAGCGCATGCCCACAACGGCGGAGGCCGTGGGGTTCCGTGATGTGCCTGTCAGGTCTTCTCCCTTTTCACAAACCGTGTGTTTTCTTTACCGCTCTCGCGAGACCTTGTAAGGGTTGTTTGGAGTGCAAGTGGAGGAATGTACTCAGTGTTGTCGTAATGGTACCGTTAACTAAGGAAGCCACTTAATTTAAAATGATGTATGCAGAAGATGCAAAGTTGAAAGATGTATAAAAACTTAGGATGGGGAAAAAAACGTTTTTTTCAGAGGATACTGCGTTACTATTTTCTTGCTTTTCATTCATTCCAGGCATCATCTGTACACATCCAAAGGCACAATTCATTTTGAGTTTCATTCAAAACAAATCGTTTGTAGTTTTAGGACAGGCTGATGCACTCTGGGCTTGACTTCTGATTACCCTATTGTTAGATTAGTGACCCCACTTAGTGTTTTCCTGTCCTTTACTTGGGAGGGCGCAATTCGAAGATACCAGATTTCATGGGTCATCCGTGGATTTTGAAGCTTATAACTGTCACAAAAAATGTGGAGGGAAGAAATTTGAAACATGTGGAAGGAAAAGTGAGTGTGGACTATAAGCTTCCAAAAAGACATGCCCAGAATACACCTAAACGTTATGTCAGATCATTTTGTTAAAATCAGTTGATGTTAGTGAAGTCCGTATATTAATAGAAAAAAGAATGCTTCAGTTAGGAGTGTTAGGTTTCTAGAGGGATTTATTGTAAAAGTATAAACTATTCAGGGCAATGGGACTGAAAGAACAGTGGGTAGGAAGGACCACTGAAGGAAAGGAAGAGAATTGGAAGGTAGATGAAAGAAGGAACAAGAAATCGGGGGTTGTTTTCTCCTTTTCACTTGTAATAGTAGTAGCAGAAGCAGTGGCAGACTGGCTTTTGTTTCTACTATGTTAGAATGAATGACAGAACAACTGGGCCTCTTATTGTACTGTGCCAGAATACTGTAAAACAAAACTGAACATACTAGCTTGGTGGCTTGTAATTAATTCCTTAAGTGGAGATTTTTAATTTTATTTTAGTTTAGTTTTTTTGAGTTGGAGTCTCACTTTGTCACCCAGGCTGGAGTGCAGTGGCGCAATCTCAGCTGACTGCAACCTCTGCCTCACGGGTTCAAGGGAGATTCTCCTGCCTGAGTCTCCCGAGTAGCTAGGACTATAGGCGTGTGCCACCACGCCTGGCTAATTTTTTGGATTATTATATATTTTTTTAAGATGAAATTTCGCTCTTATTGCCCAGGCTGGAATGCAATGGCACGCTCTCGGCTCACCGCAACCTCCACCTCCTGGGTTCAAGTGATTCTCCTACCTCAGCCTCCCGAGTAGCTGAGATTACAGGCATGTGCCACCATGCCCGGCTAATTTTGTATTTTTAGTAGAGACAGGATTTCACCATGTTAGCCAGGATGGTCTCGATCTCCTGACCTCAGGTGATCCACCCACCTCGGCCTCCCAAAATGCTGGGATTACAAGCGTGAGCCACCGCGCCTGGCTCAAGTGGAGATTTTTATATGGAGTCCAGTTGAGATGACTAATACAACTTCAATACAGGGGCTCATGAGAAAGGTCTATAATGTTTTAAGTAACTTACTGTCTTCTTTCTTTTTTTTTTTTAAGATGAAGTCTTACTCTGTTGCCCAGGCTGAAGTGCAGTGGTGTGATCTTGGCTCACAGCAACCTCCGCCTCCTGGTTTCAAGTGATCTTCCTGCCTCAACCTCTGAAGTAGCTGGGAATACAGGCGTGCACGACCACGCCCAGCTACTTTTTTTATTTTTAGTGGAGATGGGGTTTCGCCATGTTGGCCAGGCTGGTCTTGAACTCCTGACTTCAGGTGATCCACCCACCTCGGCCTCCCAAAGTGCTGGGATTACAGGCATGAGCCCCCATGCCCAGCCTATTATTTCTGAATAAAGAATTGTCTATGTGGGGAAGAGATAACTCTTTCTCATGCAGCCCATGATAGAAAATTTGTTTTCTCTAGCAGGTGGTCTATGCTTGTAGGCTACTCTTTGAAAGCACAAAAAATTTATTGACTTCTTTTTTTTTCTTTTTTTTTTTTTTGAGACGGAGTTTTGCTCCTGTTGCCCAGGTTGGAGTGCAGTGGTGCGATCTTAGCTCATCGCAACCTCCACCTCCTGGGTTCATGTGATTCTCCTGCCTCAGCCTCCCAAGTAGCTGGGATTACAGGCATTTGCCACCATGCCTGGCTACTTTTGTATTTTTAGGAGAGATGGGGTTTCTCCATGTTGGTCAGGCTGGTCTCGAACTCCTGACCTCAGGTGATCCACCCGCCTCGGCCTCCCAAAGTGCTGGGATTACAGGCATGAGCCATTGCGCCTGGCCAAAAAATTGATTGACTTCCTAAAGATTTATTAACTTTCTGCATTACTGTTTTTTTCTAACCTGCATCATAAATATAAAAGGGAATAGTAGAGAAAATCGTTCAGAATTTGTATTTTTTAGTGACATTTTATTAGAGTCACTAAGGAACCTGAGGCTGAATAAAGTTCAGGTAAAAGTAAAATTAGTTAAGAAGAGGCATCTGCCAAAAGAAATCTATTTTTAACTTCTTGCTATCTTTCCTAGAGGAACAGAAATAGTGCTGAATGTCCTGTTGGAAATGATGGTTGCTCTGCCATCTGTTCCCTCTCTCACACAGTGTGTAAACTCATACAGTGTATGAGCCTGTAAGACAAAGGAAAAACATGTTAATGAGGCACTGTTGTATTTGTTTGGAGTTTGTTATCATTACTTGGCTCATATTAAAATATATACATTAGAGTAGTTGCAGACTGATAAGTTATTTTCTGTTTGATTTGCCAGTTTAGATGCAAAATCCACAAGTATTCAAGTGATTGTTAAAGAGGGAGGCCTGAAGTTGATTCAGATCCAAGACAATGGCACTGGGATCAGGGTAAGTAAAACCTCAAAGTAGCAGGATGTTTGTGCACTTCATGGAAGAGGCAGGACCTCTCTCTGTTCTGGAAACTAGACTTTTGCAGATGGAATTTTTTCATTGAAAAATTCAACACCAACAATAAATACTTATTGAGTACCTATTCTTTGCTGGGCATTGTTCAGGGGATGTGGCAGTGAATAAAATAGATTAAAATCTTTTCTGATGCTTACATTATAGTGGTGGGAGACAAAATGGGTATAATAAATAGTATGTCAGATAGCATTAAGTGCTGTGGAGAAAACTAAAGCGGGGAGGAAGATAGTGTGCAAGCTGGAAAGGATGCAGTTAAATTGAGTGGTTCAGGAAGGCTTCCATGTGGATGTGGTATCTGAGGGACCAGTGGAAGTCAAGGAGCAAATTGTGAGGCTACCTAAAGGTATTGGCATACAGAACAATATACGCAAAGACTATTAAATGGAAGCATATCTGACGTGTTAAAGGACTATGAAGGAGGCCGGTTTGTCTAGAGGCTGAAAAGGAAAAAGTAATAGGAGATGAGGTCTGAGTGAGAACATGTAAATCCTTGTGGGCCAAGGTAAAATCTTTAGCTTTTTTTCTGAATATGGGGGGATACTATTAGAGGGTTTTAAGCAGAGGTTGCATGGTGTGGTGAGTTTTAAAAAAAAAATCCTTTGTCTTTCTATGTGGAAAATAGCAGGACAGGGCAGAAGCAGTCTGTCCTGCAGACTGCTTGGTCGCAGTAAAGATGTAAGAAGCAGTGAGATTCTGGGTTGATTGTGGAGGCAAAGCTCTCAGAATTTGCTGATATAGGTTGTGAGAGAATGAGGAATCAGGAATGATTTCAAGGTTTTGGTCTGGTAAATGGAAGAAGGAGTTGGCATTTACTAAGATGGGAAAGACTATGAAGCAGATTTTTGGAGAGATCAGAAGTTCATTTTGGGGCATGTTCAATTTAAGATGCCTGTTAGTTGGATGTTTATATGAGTTTGGAGTGCGGGGTGGAGATTTAGGGATGAATATTTGGTAGTTGTCTGCATTGTAAAGGTATTAAAAGCCACAAGAAGGCTGGGCGCGGTGGCTCACGCCTTTAATCCCAGCACTTTGGGAGGCCGAGGCAGGCAGATCACCTGAGGTCGGGAGTTCGAGACCAGCCTGACCAACATGGAGAAACCCCATCTCTACTAAAAATACATAATTAGCTGGGTATGGTGGCACATGCCTGTAATCCCTGCTAATCGGGAGGCTGAGGCAGGAGAATCGCTTGAACCCAGGAGGCAGAGGTTACGGTGAGCCGAGATTGTGCCATTGCACTCCAGCTTGGGCAACAAGAGCGAAACTCCATCTCAAAAAAAAAAAAAAAAAAAAAAAGCCTTGAGACTCACCTGAAAAGATGCTCAACATCATTAGTCATTAGGAAAATGAATAAAAACCACAGTGAGATACCACTTCATACCTATTAGGATGGCTGTTATCAAAAACAAAAACAAGTGTTTGCAAGGATGTAGAGACTGGAATTCTTGTGTATTGCTAGTGGGAATGTAAAATAGTGCAGGGTGCTGTGGAAAATACTGTGGCGATTCCTCAAAAAATTAAACAGAATTATCATATAATCAAATAATTCCACTTCTGAGTTATTCCCTAAAGAAGGGACGCAAGCAGATATTTGTACACTCATATTCATGGCAGCATTATTTACAGTAGCCAAAAGCTGAAAGCAGCCTAAGTGTCCATCTGTGGATGAATGGATAAACAAAATGGAATAATTTCAGCCTTAAATAGAAATGAAATGTTGACACATGTTGCAACATATACGAACCTTGAAGACATCATCTTAAGTTAAATAAGTCGGTCACTAAAGGACAAATATGGTATGATTCCTCTTATGAGGTTCCTAGAGTAGTCAAATTCATAGAGACAGTAGAGTGGTGGTTGTCAAGGGCCAGGGGGAGCGGGGAGAATGGAAATTATTGTTTAATGGGTACAGAGTTTCCGTTTGGGGAAGATGAAGAAATTCTGGAGATGGATCATGATGATAGTTACACAGCAGTGTGAATATAGTTAATGCCACAGAACGGTACATTTAAAAATGGTTAAGATGGAAAATTTTCTGTTACATGTATTTTACTGCAATTTTAAAAAATTAGAATTTTTTTTCCCCCTTTTTTAGAGGCAGGATCTCACTCCATTGCCCACACTGGAGTGCAGTAGTGTAAGCATAGCTCACTGTAACCTTAAACTCCTGGGCTAAAGCAGTTCTCTCATCTCAGCCAGCTGAAGTAGTACCTGTAGGTACACACCACCATGCCTGGCTATTTTTATTTTTGTTTTTGTAGGAATAAGGCCTTGCTTTGTTGCCAAGGCCTCCCAAAGTGCTGGGATTATAGGTGTGAGCCACTGCGACCAACCCTGGAGATTTTTTTTTTTTTTGAGACAGAGTCTTGCACTGTTGCCCAGGCTGGAGTGTAGTGGCGCGATCGCGGCTCACCATAACCTCCGCCCGCTCCTGGGTTCACACCATTCTCCTGCATCAGCCTCCTGAGTAGCTGGGACTATAGGCACCTGCCACCATGCCCGGCTAATTTTTTGTATTTTTAGTAGAGATGGGGTTTCTAAGTTGTGTTAGCTAAGATGGCCTCGATCTCCTGACCTCGTGATCTGCCCACCTCGGCCTCCCAAAGTGCTGTAATTACAGGTGTGAGCCACCATGCCCGGCCGGAGATTTCTAATGAAGAAACTTATCAATTAAACAAACAACAAAAAGCCCTGAGACTGAATGAGATAATCAAGAGAGTATGTGTAGATAGAGAAGAGGTCCAAGGACAGAGTCTTGGGTGACTCTGATGTCAAGAAGTGAGGACATGAGGCAGAAACAGCAGTGACTTAGAAGGAGCCACCTAGTAAGAAAGGAGGAACACCAGGACAGTGTGGTATTCTGGATTCCAAACAAGGAAGTTACTGCGAATTTTAAAGCTCTTCTCAGGCTGGGCATGGTGGCTCACACCTGTAGTCCCAGTACTTCGGGAGGCTGAGGTCGGTAAATCACTTGAACTCATGTGTTCGAGACCAGCTTGGGCAACATGATGAAACCTCATCTCCACTACAAATATAAGAAATTAAGGTCAGATGTGGTGGCTCATGCCTGTAATCCTAGCGCTTTGGGAGATCAAGGCATCAAATCATTTGAGGTCCGGAGTTCGAGACCAGCATCTCCAGCATGGTGAAACCCCATCTCTACTAAAAATACAAGAAAAAATTAACCGAGCATGATGGTGCATACCTGTAATCCCAGCTACTTGGGAGACTGAGACGTGAGAATTCCTTGAACCCAGGGGGGCGGAGGTTGCAGTGAGCTGAGATCTTGTCACTGCACTCCAGCCTGGATGACACAAACTCTGTCTCAAAAAAAAAAAAAAAAGAAAAAGAAAAAAGAAAAAAAGCTCTTCTACGGGGATTTTTTTTCCTGGATTAAATCAAGAAAATGGGAATTCAAAAAGATTTGGAAAAATGAGTAACATAATTATTTACTCATCTTTTTGGTATCTAACAGAAAGAAGATCTGGATATTGTATGTGAAAGGTTCACTACGAGTAAACTGCAGTCCTTTGAGGATTTAGCCAGTATTTCTACCTATGGCTTTCGAGGTGAGGTAAGCTAAAGATTCAAGAAATGTGCAAAATATCCTCCTGTGATGACACTGCCTGTCATTTGTTAGTATCTATTTCTCAACATAGATAAATAAGGTTTGGTACCTTTTGCTTGTTAAATGTATGCAAATCTGAACAAAGTTAGTGAACTTTTAACTTTCTAAGATGGAGAATTGTTCATAAATAAACTATTTTACCTACAGAGACCTCTGATATTATATGTCTCTTGATGGAAGTACCCAATACCACTGATGAAGTTTTCTTGTGAAAAAATCAAATGTGAATCTTATCATTACTTAGATCTAAGTACCAATATGTGAAAAATATTGGAGACAAGGAAGATGGTAAATAATTCTGAGATTGGGAGACTACATGCAAAAAGACTTGTTCCCTTCAACAGATAGACGGCAGGGAAAGAACGAGTAGAGAAAGGAGTAGAGAACCTGTAGATTAAAAGACATTTAAGGGGCATATGAACCTGGTCCAGTGTATGACTCTTACCTAAATCCTGATGGAGCAAACCATACAACATTTTTTTTTTGAGACAAATATTTGAATACAGGTTGACTATTTGATGTCATTAAGGAGAAATTATGAATTATCTTTGTATAAAAATATTGTCGTGGGGTTTTTTTTGAGTCCTTATCTTTTAAGATACATCCTAAAGTATTTGTGGGTAAAATAATATGACATATCATAGGAGTATATGATTTAGAAAACATTAAAATATAAAAGGATAAAATATGATCTTATATTTTGTGACTCACTTCCTCATGGATATCTTTCTACCCAGTAAATATAGGCCTATCTAAGTTTTAATGGCTACATAGTATTCTGTTACCTGTATGCACTATAGTTTGTTTAGTTTCCTATTGAACATTTATGCTCTTTGACTTTTTTTCCTGTTTAAGATTCTTATTTTTTGTTTTCTTTTTTTTTTTGAGACAGAGTCTTGCTCTATTATCCAGGCTGGAATGCAGTGACATGATCTCAGCTTACTGCAACCTCCACCTTCTGGGTTCAAGCTATTCTCCTACCTCAGCCTCCTGAATAGCTGGGATTACAGGCGCGCACCACCATGCCTGGCTAATTTTTGTATTTTTAGTAGAGACAGGGTTTGGCCATGATGTCCTGGCTGGTCTTGAACTCCTGACCTTGAGTGATCTTCCCGCCTTGGCCTTGCAAAGTGCTGGGGTTATAGGCATGAGCCACTGCATCTGGCCCTGTTTAAGGTTCTGATGAGTATTCTTATAGGTATACTGTGTTTCGTTTAATTGTTTCCTAAGGATAAATTTATAGAAATAACATTCCTTAGTAAAAAAAATACATATTTTAAAAACTGTATTAGTTTCCTGTTGCTGTCAAAAAATTTCCAGAAATTTAGTGGCATTAAACAATACAAATTAATCATTCTACCGTTCTGGAGATCAGAAGATATGGGTCTTACTAGGCCTCACTAGGCTAAAATCAAGGTTTTGGCAGGGCTGTGTTCCTCTATGGAGGTTCCAGGGGACCAGAGAAACTGTTTTACAGTAGTGATTTTAATGGAATGAAAGTGAAGATGGGGTTGGGCAGTCAAAGAGGCTATTACTTTTCATTTTTGGACTTTCAGTAGTTTGAATTTTTTTATCATATACATGTATTACTTTAATTTTTAAAAAGTAAAAGGCAGGTGTGATTCAGTCTCTGTAATTTAGATCAATTTACAGCAAACTAGGGTGGTCTCATGTATCATCTTACTCACAGTGACCACTCGATTATTCCAAGAAGGGACAATTTCCAAGACTTGGTTTACACCGAGACTGCCCCTGATTTTAAGGATACCTTAGATCAAACTCTAGGAAGGCAGTTTCATTTTGGCCTTGCAGCTACCTGGGTCATTTTCCAAGCCCATGGCCTCCTGGAGTCTTCGCCTAGCTGTAGGTTATCTTTGTGGCTATTATTTCACTGTAATTATACAGGGAAGATTTATTGAGGGATTTCTGTGTACCAGCCATGGTTCTCAGCACTTTGTATTAACTCTTACTCCTGACAGTAACTCTACAGAGGTTCTGCTGTTACCCAGTTTTACATGAGGGAAACAAGGCCCGAAGACACAGTTAGAGAATGGCAAAGTGGGGATTAGAAACTAGGCAGTTTGACTCCAGAGTCTGCCCCTGTCCACTTGGCTCCACTGCTGGGGAAGAGGCTTCTGAAGCAGCAGGACCATCTGCTGTGCCGTGTGTAATGGCAGTCTCTCTTCCTGGTGTGATGTTGTGTTCTACTCTGCATTTTCATGTCTTTCCTTATACAGGTCTCAAAATCATTTACTTTTTTTTTTTTTTTGGTACACAGTCTCACTCTGTTGCCCAGGCTGGAGTGCAGTGGCACAATCTCCACTTACTGTAACTTCTGTCTCCCAGGTTCAAGTGATTCTCCTGCCTCAGCCTCCCGAGTAGCTCGGATTACAGGCACATGCCACCACAGCTGGCTAATTTTTGTATTTTTAGTAGAGATGGTGTTTTACCATGTTGGCCAGGCTCTTCTTGAACTCCTGACCTCAGGTGATCCACCCACCTAGGCCTTCCAAAGTGCTGGGATTACAGGCGTGAGCCACTGCACCCGGCCTTATGCTTTTTCATGATGCAAATTAGCTCAATTACATAAACCAGGAAAATCCAGCTAGGACCTGGTGATCTCTGAGCCTGACCCATGTGCCTTTCAATGAACTGAACTTGCCACAGCTATATTTACTGTCTAATGAGATGCTGTCACACAGACCCCATCATAGCACAGTTCCTGAGTTACACCTTTACATACTGTAATATCCTTCTTGTGAAAAAAAATACAGATTCCAAAGGTCTGAGAGACCAATCTTGGTTATAAAGGGGAAAAATGGTCATGGGTTTTTAAAATTTGTTTTGTCTTAATAGCATAATTTCAGATTTACATTTCTAAATGAATAATTGCTTATATAAAGCAGTTTTTAGTAACAACGTAAAACACTATCTATTTGGAGTGATTCCTTTACCCACTTCTGAAGGCAAGTTTTGAAAAGTACTAGAAGACACTTCATTGAGAATATTATTAAACATGCCTGTAGTTCTACCACCTGAACACAATTGCTTATTAACACATTAATGTTTTGGACTTTTTAATACATATTTTTCACTTGTTCTAGTAATTGTGCTACAGATTGATCATTTTTTTTCAGCATGTCATCAAAGTGAATGAGCAAAGTGCTTATCATTGCCACATATTAATAAAAAATGGAAGAGGCAGTTCAGATAACCTCTCCCTTTGATGAGGTGATAGTGGGTGACCCAGCACTGAGTTTTTCTTTCAGTCTATTGGTGATAGTGGGTGACCCAGCAGTGAGTTTTTCTTTCAGTCTATTTTCTTTTCTTCCTTAGGCTTTGGCCAGCATAAGCCATGTAGCTCATGTTACTATTACAACGAAAACAGCTGATGGAAAGTGTGCATACAGGTATAGTGCTGACTTCTTTTACTCATATATATTCATCCTGAATGTATTTTTTGCCTGGATCTCAGAGTAATCCTGTCTCAACACCAGTGTTATCTTTTTTGGCAGAGATCTTGGGTACATTTTCTTTTCTCCCTGTTGATAAATTGATAATCCACGACGATGATTATTAGGTGATACTCTTACTTCATGGATTCTTAAAAGATATGATATAACATATTACAAGTGCCTAGCCAGGTGTCTGTTACACATGGGTGTTCTAAGTAAATGGTAGCTGCTGATGTAATTCCTGCCCCTTTGCCCTTCAGTTCGGGTATTGCTTTGGACTGATTAGAGGGCTGTGGCTGGGATGCTAAAGGTTCATGTTTCCTTAGCTGGCTCCTGAGCCACCAGCTCCCACTACCTGTGTATGCCTGTGCTGGTTTGCCTTCCCACAAGTAGCTGCTGGCTATCTGTTATGCTGGCACAGTTTCAGAAGCTGATGAATGGCCTTGGAACAGAACAAAAACGGGATTCAGGATAACAAAATCGCACCTTTGTTTTTATAAGCACTGGCTATTCACTAGTTGAAGACTGGTAGGAGTACCTAATTCATGCCAAAAAAAAAAAGATACTTTTAAAAAATCACACAGATTGTTTGTAGATTAAAAGGGAAAGTAGGCTGGGTATAGTGACTTTGCCTGTGACTTTGGGAGGCTGAAGTGGGAGGATTGCTTGAAGTCAGTTTGAGACCAGCCTGAGAAACAGAGCAAGACCCCATCTCTACAGAAAATTTTTAAAAAATTAGTTGGGTATGGTGATGCACATCTGTAGTCTTAGCTACTCCAGAGGCAGGAAGATTGCTTGAGCCCAGCAGTTTGAGGCTGCAGCAAGCTATGATTACACCACTGTACTCCACCCTTAAAAAATAAATACATAAAAAAGGGAAAATATCTTCAACAAAGGATAGTTCTGTCTGTTTCTCAGTCTTCCTCAACAGATAAATGTGTGAGGTTTGGCCGGGCGCGGTGGCTCAAGCCTGTAATCCCAGCACTTTGGGAGGCCGAGACGGGCGGATCACGAGGTCAGGAGATCGAGACCATCCTGGCTAACACGGTGAAACCCCGTCTCTACTAAAAATACAAAAAAAACTAGCTGGGCGAGGTGGCGGGCGCCTGTAGTCTCAGCTACTCGGGAGGCTGAGGCAGGAGAATGGCGTAAACCCGGGAGGCGGAGCTTGCAGTGAGCTGAGATCCGGCCACTGCACTCCAGTCCGGGCGACAGAGCAAGACTCCGCCTCAAAAAAAAAAAAAAAAAAAAAAAACAGATAAATGTGTGAGGTAATGGAAGGTGGAAATTTCAGAGTACACAACATTAATGCTAGGGGCGTCTGGCTCTCTATGAATTATAATTGCCCTAGATCTAGATGGGCTGATAATATTAGAATCTCCTGTCACTAACTGAAGAGAGAGTTGTGAGTTAGTGCCTTCTTAGATAGCCTAGATTATAGTATGCCCCTGCATACTACAATGGCTCCCCTTCCATAGCAGGATGAAATAGACTCATTATCTTGGCAACCATCCCCTTCCAATGTGCTCTCAGTCTGCCTTTCCAGCCCTGTCTCTCTGCCTATTCCTAGCTGCCATGTATTCTAAAGCCTCTCTGCTTTCATTTTTGTTTTTGCCTTCCTGGATGGTCTTTCCTGCTGTCTCCACCTGAAACTATTCCTCTCTGTAAAGAACAGATGAATTGCCGGCTCTCTGGGATGCTTTTACTCACCCTCACTCCCACCAGGCTGAATGGACCCTTCTGTAGATCACTTAGCATATTGTTCTACAGTTAGGTAAAAAGTCTATGCATCACTAGATGAAGAGCTTTCTCTTTTTTTTAATTTAATTTTTTTTTTTTGACATGTCATCTCCCTGTGTCACCCAGGCTGGAGTGCACTGGTGCGATCTTGGTTCACTGCAAGCTCCACCTCCTGGGTTCACACCATTCTCCTGCCTCAGCCTTGTGAGTAGCTGGGACTATAGGCACCCGCCACCATGCCCCGCTAATTTTTTGTATTTTTAGTAGAGATGGGGTTTCACTGTGTTAGCCAGGATGGTCTTGATCTCCTGACCTCGTGATCCACCTGCCTTGGCCTCCCAAAGTGCTGGGATTATAGGCGTGAGCCACTGCACCTGGCCCCAAGACCTTTCTTTATTACCAGGGCTTCTACAGACCTGACACATGGTAGCTCCTCAATAAATAATTGCAGAATTACTGAAAAATTTTACTGTTAACTTAGGCAGTGGCAAAACCATTGTACTCAGCAAGTAAATAGGAACATTTGCTAGAAAAACAGATACTTTTAAAAATCCAATTCAAGGACTGGGTGTGGTGGCTCATGCCTGTAATCCCAGCACTTTGGGAGGCCGAGGCAGGCGTATCTAGGAGTTCGAGACCAGCCTGACCAACAGGGTAAAACTCTGTCTCTACTAAAAATACAAAATTAGCCGGGTGTGGTGGTGGGCATCTGTAATCTCTGCTACTTGGGAGGCTGAGGCAGGAGAATCTCTTCAACCCTGGTAGGTGGAGGTTACAGTGAGCTGAGATTGCGCCATTACACTCCAGCCTGGGAAACGAGCAAAACTCCATCTCAAAAAAAAAAAAAAAAAAATCAAATTCAAATGATTATGGAAGTAGTGGAGAAATAAACAGGAAAATGATAAATAATTAAGACAATATATAATATGGCTATATTTTAATCTGTTGTTGGTATGGTTTTCTTTTTTCCCCTTGGGATTAGTGTCTATCGCTCTACTGGATATTAATTTGTTATATTTTCTCATTAGAGCAAGTTACTCAGATGGAAAACTGAAAGGTCCTCCTAAACCATGTGCTGGCAATCAAGGGACCCAGATCACGGTAAGAATGGTACATGGGAGCATAAATTGTTGAAGCTTTGTTTGTATAAATATTGGAATAAAAATTAAAATTGTCTCTGAGTTTTCAGGGTAATAATAAAATAAATTTGCACTAGTCAATGCAGATCCCAAGATGTCATCCTCTAAGCAAGATAAATGACTATTGGTTTTTGTGGCATGGCAGCCTGTGACCTCCTTGTCTTTTTTAAGGGCTAGGAGATTCTTCACTGGGATGGCAAAAATCAATGGCAGGGTAGTTGGCATTGAAAGAAGATTAAGCTTGACCCCAGAGGTGTAGGTTAGAGCCCAGCCTTGTCACTCAATGGTTGTATGTCCAGAGGCAAGTCACTTAACATCCCTTAACCCCAGTTTTCTCATCTATCAAATGAAGCAAAGAATACTTGCCCTCTTGACTTAAAGGGTGTCTGATGAGACATATGACTATATCATTAGCTGGGAGAAAGTCCATCATGCTGCCTATGTATAGTGCCTCAAGTTGGTCTCTTTCCCTTCTGTGATTCCACAAAGCACCCTGCTGTCATGTTATGCATCCTGCCCCTCCACCCAAGTCCCATCTAGAGCGTATCTTCTCGAAGTCCACTGTAACCTGCCTAATCCTGGGTGTGACGAGACAGGCAGGAGGCAGAAAAAAATGTGTGTTTTACAATACATGTTAAGAGAGATCTTGGGCTGGGCACAGTGGCTCACACCTGTAATCTTAGCACTTTGGGAGGCCAAGATGGGCTGATCGTCTGAGGTCGGGAGTTCAAGACCAGCCTGACCAACATGGAGAAACCTTAGCTCTACTAAACATACAAAATTAGCCAGATGTGGTGGCGCGTGCCTATAATCCCAGCTACTCAGGAAGGCTGAGGCAGGAGAATCGCTTGAACCCGGGAGGCGGAGGTTGCAGTGAGTCAAGATCGCGGCCCTGCACTCCAGCCTGAGTGATAAGAGTGAGACATGGTCTCAAAAAAAAAAAAAAAAAAAGAGAGAGAGATCTTATACCATAGTGACCACAGTGTGATTTCCAAGAACTTCAAATGATCTAAGAAATTTTGTGATTATTATTAGCTTGAAAAATATCTTTTTTTTTGAGACAAAGTCTCAGTCTTGTTGCCCATGCAGAAGTGCAGTGGCGTGATCTCAGCTCACCGCAATCACTGCCTCCTGAGTTCAAGCAGTTGTCCTGCCTCAGTCTCCTGAGTAGCTGGGATTACAGGCATGCATCACCATGCCTGGCTCATTTTTGTATTTTTAGTAGAGACAGGGTTTCACCATGTTGGCCAGGCTGGTCTCAAACTCCTGACCTCAGATGACCCACCCACCTTGGCCTCCCAAAGTGCTAGGATTACAGACGTGAGCCACTGCACCCGGCCTGTCTTTGAATACCATGTGAAATTATACTTCTCAGTTTACATATGTGTCCCACTAAATCATGTACTCTTCTGAGCAAGATCATGCTTTGTCTTCATATTTTCTGCACAAAGCAAAGACCCTGACGCAAAGATAGCCCCCAGTGCATAGTTGAGAAATCAGTGAATGAATGTGGGAGGCAGGAAAAATGTCCTTTAATTCTTCTGTTAATGCTATATTATCCTGGCCTCAGTCAGTTCTTAGAACTGAGCAGTTGGTAAATATAATTGGATTCACTATCTTAAGACTTAGCTTTTGCTAGGACATCTTGGGTTGTATTTTCATATACTTCTATGAATTTACAAGAAAAATTGATCTTCTGTTCAGGTGGAGGACCTTTTTTACAACATAGCCACGAGGAGAAAAGCTTTAAAAAATCCAAGTGAAGAATATGGGAAAATTTTGGAAATTGTTGGCAGGTACAGTCCAAAATCTGGGAGTGGGTCTCTGAGATTTGTCACCAAGGTAATATGTTCTAGTGTTCATAAATTGTGAACAGTTGCTGAGCTAGATAGTGAAAAGTAAAACTAATTTCTGGTCAAGGTTTAGCCACCAATTTTGCACTTTCTCTCATCTCCCCAGGAAAGAGCAATTGGTCTTTAGATCAATGAGAGCTCTTTGATGGCAGCAAAACAAACTGACTCTAGCCAACTTGAGCTAAAAAGAAATTTAGTGGAAGGCTAGGAGTTAACATAAAGTGTGTGCAGTTGCCCCTAGGAGAGAATAAGAACCAGGGTGCCTCTGGGACTTAATGTCATTACTGTACACCAATTGTTTTCATTCTTTTCCTGACTTTGCTCTGGAGTCAGTTTACTTAACAGTGCATTTGATGATCATGTGCCCATATCTATGGGGAGAAGATTTCTTGATTGGCAGTCTTACTAAGGGTGCATATCAAATAGAATGGAATAGAGGTAGTTTCCCAAAGGAAGATGAGAGGCTGTTACCAGAAAAAGGAGAAGGGATTCAGGACAGATGAAAACATCATATCCGTGATAGACTTACTCTGCTGGTACAGATGGTACAGATGGCTTCAGCATAGGCTCTCCGAACCCACGTATCATTGATTGTGATATATAATATATATATATATTTCTAAAAAAATCTAAAATGAGTCAAACATTTCACCTCAATATATATATATATATTTTGAGACAGAATTTCACTCTTGTTGCCCAGGCTGGAGTGCAATGGTGCAATCTCAGCTCACTGCAACCTCTGCCTCCTGGGTTCAGGCGATTCTCCTGTCTCAGCCTCCCGAGTAGCTGGGATTACAGGCACATGCCACCATGCCCAGCTTTTTTTTTTTTTTCTTTTTAGTAGAGAGGGGGTTTAATTATGTTGGTCAGGCTGGTCTTAAACTCCTGACCTCGGGTGATCCACCTACCTCGGCCTCCTAAAGTGCTGGGATTACAGGCGTGAGCCACCATGCCTAGCCATTTTTCGAAATTTCTTTTTTTTTTTTTTTTTCTGAGACAGAGTTTCACTCTTGTTCCCTAGGCTGGATGGAGTACCGTGGTGTGATCTCAGCTCACCGCAACCTCTGCTTCCCAGGTTTAAGTGATTTGCCTGCCTCAGCCTTCTCGAGTAGCTGGGATTACAGGCATATGCCACCATGCCCATCTAATTTTGTGTTTTTAGTAGAGATGGGGTTTCTCCATGTTGGTCAGGCTGGTCTCGAACTCCTGACCTCAGATGATCTGCCCACCTCAGCCTCCCAAAGTGCTGGGATTGTAGGCATGAGCCACCACACCTGGCCTATTTTTTCAGTATTTCTAAAAAAATCTAAAATGAGTCAAACATTTCACCTCAATAAAATGACACAGGTTTATACATCAAGTGTCTTTGCTTTTTCTTGGAATTTTATAAATCAGTGTCAGAATATTCATTACCTCCTAAAAATAAAGGCATTCTAGTTGACTGTTTTGGTTCTAGGTGTGGTAAAGTGAAACATTGTTACTTAATAAATGCATTTTGCTAGGCACAATTCTTGGGTTCACAAGCTTCCTAGAGAAAAGAGAAATAAACGACTGCCAACCAAGAAAAGATTGGGAGATACTGGAATAGGACCCAGGGGCAGGAAGAAGCCAGTGAGAAGGAGGGCGTATTGAGGACTCTTTGAGAGAGAGTAAAAGCAGGGCTTGTTAGAGCTAGCTTCTCAAGATGTCCTTGAGGCAAACCAGACCTTTGGGACACTCTGAAAATAAAACTGAAAGTGAAAAGATTGTGGGCCGAATGTGGTGGCTCACGCATGTAATTCCAGCGCTTTGGGAGGCTGAGGCAGGCAGATCACCTGAGGTCAGGAGTTCGAGACCAGCCTGGCCAACATGGTAAAACCCTGTGAAAGTACCAAAAAAATTAGCTGGGCCTGGTGGCAGGCGCCTATAATCCCAGCTACTTGGGAGGCTGAGGCACGAGAATCGCATGAACCCAGGAGGCGGAGGTTGCAGTGAGCCAAGATCGTGCTATTGCACTCTAGCCTGGGCAACAAGAGTGAAACTCTGTCTCAAAAATAAATAACAATAAATAAAAAAGAGATTGTGGTATGATATCCTTGATTCTGTCAGCAACCTATAAAAGTAGAGAGGAGCCTGTGTTTTGATTCAGTCACATTTAGCATTTATATCTCTATGAAGTTTCTGCTGGTTTATTTTTCTGTGGGTAAAATATTAATAGGCTGTATGGAGATATTTTTCTTTATGTGCACCTTTGTTTAGATTACTCAACTCCACTAACTTATTTAACTAAAAGGGGGCTCTGCCATCTAGTGTGTGTTTCTGGCAACTTTTTTCTTACTCCTTTGTTTTTCTTTTCCAGGTATTCAATACACAATGCAGGCATTAGTTTTTCAGTTAAAAAAGTAAGTTATTGGTTTATGGGAGATGGTTTTGTTTTATGAAAAGAAGAAGGGATTTTTAATAGTGTGCTGGTGGAGATAGGGTTATGATGTTTCAGTCTCAACCGTGAGACAATAAATCCTTGTGTCTTCTGCTGTTTGTTTATCAGCAGGGAGAGACAGTAGCTGATGTTAGGACACTACCCAATGCCTCAACTGTGGACAATATTCGCTCCATCTTTGGAAATGCTGTTAGTCGGTATGTCGATAACTTATATAAAAAAATCTTTTACATTTCTTATCTTGGTTTATCATTCCATCACATGATTTTGGAACCTTTCGAGATAGTACCTGCCTTAAGAATTTGCTTTAGTCAAATACACAGGCTTGTTTTATGCTTCAGATTTGTTAATGGAGTTCTTATTTCATGTAGTCGACACTTCCTGGGTGCATGTAATCTTCTAGATGCTGTGGCGTGAATCGTGTTCTTTCAAGGTCTTAGTCTTGAAAAAATTTGTAGTGTAGTAGAATTATTTTATCCTCCAATGCTCCTTCTTTTCCTTAGATTTCCAGTATCATCACTTTAGGATTTCACTTATTTATCATTCAACATTTATTAATTGCCTCTCATATTCCAGGCTTTGTGCTAGAAGTTAGGGATATAAAGACAAATAAAATATTTCCTGCCCTTGAAGACTAGATTCGTGTCACTAAATCTTCATTATCAAGAAAAGCGGCTGGGCGCTGTGGCTCACGCCTGTAATCCCAGCAATTTGGGAGGCCGAGGCGGGCAGATGACGAGGTCAGGAGATCGAGACCATCCTGGCCAACACGGTGAAACCCCGTCTCTACAAAAAAAAAGTACAAAAAAACTAGCCAGGCGTGGTGGCGGGCACCTGTAGTCCCAACTACTCAGGAGGCTGAGGCAGGAGAATGGCGTGAACCCGGGAGGCGGAGCTTGCAGAGTGAGCTGAGATCGTGCCACTGCACTCCAGCCTGGGTGACAGAGCGAGACTCCGTCTCAAAAAAAAAAAAAAAAAAAAAGAAAAGCGTAAGAGGGGAAGGTGCTTGCATTATGGATTCCTCATGGTGCTCCTCTCTGCATATAAAAACCACCATTTCCATCATAGATTCCTAGCTGTCTTAGGACTTTATAAAGCCCAAAGTGCCTGTGTCATAATCTGAGGGGAAAAATACTGAGACCCTTCCACATACGGGAAGTATATGGATGAGACAGCTCCTGACTTCACTTTTCCCAGAAATCTGAAAAGCAGCAGCAGTCATTCCAGAACCCAGTTTCTACTTTGAAGGACAAATTTTTTATTCTTTGAGCTAAACCGACTAAGGAACAATTAGTTTGCTTTTAATTTACTATTTTCTTTCTAATCGCGAATGAATGAATTTTTTAAAACTGCTCCCAGAGTGAAGGGAGAGCTCTGCTTGTACAGTGTAACTTTTCAGAGCTTCTTTAACTAGATTTTAAGATCAGAATTAGTTGTTGGGAAATCTTAGGGGTTGTACAAGATTAGAAATCCTCTAGAGCAGCATTTCCCAAAGCAGGCTTCCAGAGCACTAGCCTCTTGAGGCATTTTGGCAAAAAAGTGTTGCTGGTTCAGTGTGTATGGGAAGTGCTGCAAGCCATACCCTCCGTTGAAGACACTCAGACCACACATTACTGCATAAAAAGCTTCCACCAGCCATTCGGCAAACCCTTATTGAATGTCTGCTATTTCCTGGGTATTGTGCTATATGGTAGGGATATAGTAGAGAACAAAGAAGACAAGAAGAAATGATGCTTGCCCTCAGCTGACTTTTCAGTTGGAAAGACACATGAAATAATTATGCCATTCATTAGCAGATTGTCCTTGATGCCTCAATGGAAAAATAAAGGACATGATGGGAAACTCTGTAGGGTCAGAGAAAGGGATCATTAGAGAAGGTTCTTTGAAAGAAATAATTTTTGAAATGTGAAGGATAAATAGGAATTAACTAGGTACCAATAGGTTAAGAGTAGAGCTTTCCAGACAGGGACTAGTTCTTAGGAAGGTCTCCAGAGAGAAGTAAGTGTTGCTTGTCTGAGGACCTCTTTTTCGCCTATTAACCTTCCCTCCCCAATAGACACTCCTGGGAACAACACACACTGTAGAACCACATTGTGGTCCTATTCAGTATAGCAAGTAATTCAGCGGAGACAAGTTCTTGGAATCTCACCTTTGGGATTTGGTTACTAAGATACATTCAAGTTTCAGCAAAATAAGGTCTCAGAGCTTGGACTCATTGTTCTGTTTTAGCAGTTAGAGCAGTACCTGGCACATAGCACAGGTGCTTGAAAACACTGACCGAGTAGGGTAGGTGGGTGGGTGGGTGGGTGGATGGATGGATGGATGGATGGATGGATGGATGGATGGATGGGATGGTGGTTGGGTGAATGAATGAACAGACAAATGGATGGATGAATGGACAGGCACAGGAGGACCTCAAATGGACCAAGTCTCCGGGGCCCTCATTTCACAAAGTTAGTTTATGGGAAGGAACCTTGTGTTTTTAAATTCTGATTCTTTTGTAATGTTTGAGTTTTGAGTATTTTCAAAAGCTTCGGAATCTCTTTTCTAACCAGAGAACTGATAGAAATTGGATGTGAGGATAAAACCCTAGCCTTCAAAATGAATGGTTACATATCCAATGCAAACTACTCAGTGAAGAAGTGCATCTTCTTACTCTTCATCAACCGTAAGTGAAAAAGAACCACATGGGAAATCCACTCACAGGAAGCACCCACAGGGAATTTTATGGGACCATGGAAAAATTTCTGATCCGTAGGTTTGGTTAAACATGGAGAAACCTTATGGCCAAGTTTGGTTTTATTGGGAAGCATGTATAATTTTTGTCCTAAGTCTGTGCTTAGCCCTCCCACGTGTGCTCATTGCTGGTTGACTGTTGGAGTCTGGTTCTCACCTCTAAGAGGAAGTCCAGGAGAGGGCATAACAGGCTCCTGTGAGCCAGCACACCTTCCTCACCTGATGGTGTCAGAGTCTTTACAAGCAAGCCCTAGCCAGAACATTGCTGGAAGAGATCAAGGGCCACTATTTGAAATTGCACAGCAGGACACGGAAAAGGAGTACCTTGGGTATAGGCATTGTCGTTAAAGAAATTGCTAAGATACTTGAGATTTTCCTTTTTAAAGAATGAGCTTTATGATACAAAGAGGAGTTCTAAAAATTAGGGAGGAAATTAACTAAATTAATTAGGATATTTCTCAGATTCCTTTACAGTTTTTGTCTCTCTGCTGACATAGTGTTTACATGATTGTTATTTACTAAACAAATGCTATTTTATATTCTGCTCCTTATAACTCAATTGTTTATTACAAGGTTTTGGTGGTGACCTAGCAACAACAAATAATCTCAAACACAGTCTGAATTTTTCGTTTTCCATCCAGAAATAAGATGAATCTTTCCACTTCTGTGTTTTCAGTTTTCATCATTTTTATCTTATAGATTACTTATCTTTATTGTTTTAAAGCATTTAATAATAATTTTACAGTTTTTGTTTTGTTTGCTATTGGAAATGGAATATTCCCTCCTTCCATTTAGAGTGCTAACCAGTCGTAAATGTCTCAAAATATGCAGTTTTACAGCAGTTGTTCAAAGCAATACAGGAACAGTAAGGACAGAGCCAATCATTTTACAAACACATTCTGTTAAACTGATGTCTATTAGCAGGGTTTTTCCTATTTTATTAGGAAGGACTTACACCTGATATATAACAAAGATTGTGTTAATCAAGGCTCAGAAAATGTTTTTCAGTAGTTTTTTTCCTAACCATGAAGAATAACTGCTTTGTAACACACATGCTGGCTATAAAGCAGACAAAAAATTCAATGTAGGTGCTCTCTGACTCTCCTCTGTCTGTGTTTCTGCTGGGGCTGCTTACCACAGCCCTGCATTATGATTAGCTAATGTGTTCACGATACCAACTTCCCAGTAGCAAAGCAAGGTCGAGCCCCTATGCATGCCATTCATTTATCTACACTGTGCGGGCGCACTCAGGTGGCAGAGACAAAGAACACTCCTTTGGCGCATCTCAAGTTCAGAATTCTCAGCACAGGGGCTCCAGCTGTCCTTTTGTCAGGTGCCCATGCCTGCTGCAGGCCTGTGTGGTCAGGACACATGTTACAGAGTACAGTGACATTAATGGTGGGGCCATGGATATGGTGAGCACTCAGAGGATGTTAGTCTCTTCATTGATAAAGACACAACCACTCTTCCTGTTGGAAATAAAAAGATTTGACATATCCTTGTCTACAACAACACAGGACAACAGATCATCAGCAGGTCATCTAAAATCTGTCCAGAGAGAAAGGAGAGCTGTGTTTCCTGAAAATACATCTTCCTCTGATTTTAGTCTTATTTTTTTCTGCCTTTATTGCTTTCTACCCTCTCCAAACTAGCCTCATTTCTTAAATTACCTTGAATGTGCATTGACACTTGTACTGCCCGAAATTCTGGAAAACTCATTGTGGCTACTCCACCATCAGAACTTCCTGAGCAAAGCTAGTTGCTCTCTCGGCTCACTTTTTAGCACACATACCTCTATAATAGTGCTGGCCACTTGGGGTTGGAATTGCTTTATTTATCAGCATGTCGTCTCCCAGCACTTGGTGTGTGTGATATCCAGTATGTATTTGCCGAATGAAAAGTCTGAGGGCTGACATCATACTTCGCACTGTGCCCAGCAAGAGCACAGTTAGTCCACATGAGCTAATGGGGGCAAAGGGAAGTGAGGAGGGAGAATGTATTGCCTTATCATGTTTTCTGTTACTTGATTGAAGTAAAACAGTCCCAAGCTGATAGTAAGATACTGGGCTGGGAAGTGGTGACAGGTAAAGGTGCACCTTTCTTCCTGGGGATGTGATGTGCGTATCGCTACAGAAATGTTTTTCCTGAGGTGATTTCATGACTTCGTATGAATGTACACCTGTGACCTCACCCCTCAGGACAGTTTTGAACTGGTTGCTTTCTTTTTATTGTTTAGATCGTCTGGTAGAATCAACTTCCTTGAGAAAAGCCATAGAAACAGTGTATGCAGCCTACTTGCCCAAAAACACACACCCATTCCTGTACCTCAGGTAATGTATTACCAAACTCCTCAACCAAGACTCACAGGGAACAGATGTTCTCTCAGGCTCTCCTCTTTGAAAGAGATGAGCATGCTAATAGTACAATCAGAGTGAATCCCATACACCACTGGCAAAAGGATGTTCTGTCCCTTCTTACAGGTACAAGGCACAATTTTTCTTCATTTATTCACTAATTTAACAGAACCTCACTAAGAGCCTCCTATATGCCAGGCTCTGTTAGCAATAAAAAAAGGAATGCCATGCCTCACCCCATCAGGAGGTGCTGACAGCTTGTAGGCAGAGTGGAAACAGATGTGCTCTGAAGGCTCTAAATATTACTTCTGCTGGGGTCAGTTGGGAAGCCACAACAGCTACTGTTTTTCTTCCATAAAAGACAATGAGCCGGGCATGGTGGCTCACACTTGTAAATCCCAGCACTTTGGGAGGCTGAGGTGGGTGAATCACAAGGTCAGGCGATCGAGACCAGCCTGGCCAACATGGCGAAACCCTGTCTCTACTAAAAATAGAAAAATTAGCCAGGCATGGTGGCGGACACTTGTAGTCCCAGCTATTCGGGAGCATGAGGCAGGAGAATCACTTGAACCTGGGAGGTGGAGGTTGCAGTGAACTGAGATTGTACCACTGCACTGCAGCCTAGATGACAGAGCGAGAGTCCGTCTCAAAAAAAAAAGACTATGTCCTGCTCTGTGGAGGTTCTTGTCTTAAAATATCCACTGTTGATTGCCCAGATGTTGATGTAATTAGTTTAGCAGTCATACAGTTTAGCGCTTGCATTAAATAGACCAAACCCTATAGTAGGTATTTGAAATACAGAATAAATGTGAGGTACCCCTGCTCTAAAGGAATTTACAGTCCAGAGCTGACTTATGGAGGATTTCTTTGTATTATTTCTGGCTCTGCTACTAATTTGTCTATTTCATGTCCTAATTATCCTAATTTATCATTGTTTCCATTTTGATTGAAAGGGGGAGAGCATAAAAATTGTGGTTAAAGGTAGTTTTATTTTATTTTATTTTTGAGATGGAGTCTTGCTCTGTCACCCAGGCTAGAGTGCAATGGCATAATCTCGTCTCATTGCAACCTCTGCCTCCCAGGTTCAAGCAATTCTCCTGCCTCAACCTCCCGAGTACTGGGATTACAGGTGTGCACCACCACGCCCAGCTAGTTTTTGTATTTTTAGTAGAGATGGATTCTACCGTGTTGGCCAGGCTGGTCTCGAACTCCTGACCTCAGGTGATCCTCTCATTTTGGCCTCCTGAAGTGTTAGGATTACAGGCCTCAGCCACTGCACCTGGCCTAAAGTTAGTTTTAATCAGGGTCCAAACAGGAGATAGAAACTATGCAACAATTTGAATAGATGAATAAAGAATTACAAACTGGAGATTAGAGTAATAGAGAATAGAGTAATAAGACATAGGAACAGAAGATATAAAGAACAACCATTTCCTCCTAGGGCTGAGATAGCATCCCCTCACCACACTCCCCCACCTACTGTCTGAGATGCATACCTTGTTGAAGAGAACTAACTGGCTCGCTACGAGGTAAAGTCAATGAGGCGCTCCCCAGTACCACTCTGAGGGGATGCTGGGAAAAACTGCCCGTGAGAAGAGTACACGTGCTGCTGGCCACTTGTGCTAAAGAACTTGAAGTCTGATAGGAGTGTACCCTAACCTGGCATAGAAACCCCTTTCTCCTGCTGAGTCCCTCTGGCGCCTTCTACTGGCAAAGCTTCACATTGCAAACCTCCATTATCACAGAGCAAGCAATGAAAGATGGACTCGGAGCTGAGGCAATAAATTGATAGCTAGCATAGTCTCTAAACTGATTTTTATGACTACATTTTATGGATAGAAAGTGTTCTTGCATATATTGTTTCCTCACATAATAGAGGACTTACTTATTCATGGTTGCAGATGAGAAAACAGATCCTAAGAAGTTAAGTGACTTGCCCAAGGTTACACAAGAAATTCCACTAGTTCTAAAATGAGAGTAATTACAGTTAACATATATTATATGTGGCAGGTACATATAAAGCACTTGGCATGAATTTTTTTTTTTTTTTTTTTTGAGACGGAGTCTTGCTCCGTTGCCAGGCTGGAGTACAATGGTGCGATCTCGCTCACTGCAACCTCTGAGTCCCTGGTTGAAGGGATTCTCCTCCCTCAGCCTCCTGAGTACCTGGGATTACAGGCATGTGCCACCAACTAATTTTTGTATTTTTAGTAGAGACGTGGTTTCATCATGTTGGCCAGGATGGTCTCGATCTCTTGACCTCATGATCCACCCGCCTCGTACTCCCAAAGTGCTGGGATTACAGGCCTGAGCCACTGCACCCAGCCACTTGGCATGAATTTAATTCCCACCATAAACCTGTGAGATAGGTAATTCTGTTATGTCCACTTTACAAATGAAGAAACTGAGGCAAAGAAAGATGATGTAACTTAATGCAAAGCTACACAGCTCTGAAGTAGTAGGGCCGATATTTGAACACACTCAGACTAGATCCTGAGGTTTTGACCACTATGTCATCTGGCCTCCTCAAATCTTCTGGCCACCACATACACCATATGTGCCATATGTGGGCTTTTTCTCCCCCTCCCACTATCTAAGGTAATTGTTCTCTTTTATTTTCCTGCCAGTTTAGAAATCAGTCCCCAGAATGTGGATGTTAATGTGCACCCCACAAAGCATGAAGTTCACTTCCTGCACGAGGAGAGCATCCTGGAGCGGGTGCAACAGCACATCGAGAGCAAGCTCCTGGGCTCCAATTCCTCCAGGATATACTTCACCCAGGTCAGGGCGCCTCTCATCCAGCTGCTTCTCTGGGGCCTTTGAAATGTGCCCTGCCAGACATGAGAGCCCGGATTTTTGCCTGTTACTTAGGAACTTTCTTTGCAAGTATTACCTTGATAGTTTTAACATTTTCTTCTTTGAACCTAGTGATAAAGGTATTGTGCTGTTGTTCCTAGGCTTAGAGTCATAAGGTCTGAGCTCACTTCCTCACTTTGCCTCCATCTGGAACCTTAGACCAACTTCCTAGGAAAATGAGCTGTCTGAAAACAGAATAGGGTGCCTCTTCAGTGCACTCTTCACTTTAGATGTTCAGGAGGAGGTTACTCCTACCTACACATGGCACAGTGGAGGGGCTGGACCCCAGGGAGGCAGTGGGAAGAGTGGAAAGAGCGGAGGCTCTACTGTTGGACAGACCTGGGTTACCAGCTGTGCGACTAACCTTCCCTGGCCTCCATATCCCCCTCGGTAATGGAGGAATGGATCATCCCCACATCCAGGGACAGTTACAAGCAGTCAGTGAACAGAAAGTCTCTGGTACGGCTTCTAAGTACTTCTTATTCTAAGTCACTTCACTTACCTGAGTTCTCAGTTTTCCTGTCTATAAGATAAGCAGGTTGGATAAAATGCTCTCCAATATACTCCTGGTTCTGAGATGATGTGATTGTGGACAGCCCTTTAATCATGGTGAAGATGTTCATCATAAGCACACTGAAACTACAAAATAGAAATATAAATATTTTCTGCATTAAATTATGCTGGATCCTAGAAGCAGAAACTGGACTTCTGTGAGACCCTGCTTCACAGAAAACTTAAAATTCCCAAGCAGATGAATGCTTCTCAGAAGGACACTCACCGTTACCTACCTGGAAAGAATCTAGATGGAAGTGGCATGGGCACTAAGCGGTGAGATTAAACCCAGCTAGAGCAACCCCACCAGCCTTGGATCCCCCAATACCTGGAGATTGTTGATGCAGAGAGGAAGGTTCGTACTGGTGAGACCTGAAAGGGATATGTGACAGACCTGAAAGGGATATGTGGCAGGTGGGAGGAAGAAGTTCTGTCTGGAAACCAACGCTTGTTCCTCCATTATTGATTGACTCCTGCTACCAACATGAGCCCTGGGTCTTACAGAGGCCTTAAGTCCCTATGCCTTCTAGTGCCCATGGATGAGATGAGGCCACACATGCCCCCAGTGGGTTAACGCGTGTAGCGTGAGTAAGGCTCTTGGAGCACTATGATACACAGGAAATACCCAGTAACTGTTAGTTGGTTTGATATCTGTTCCCGTTGCTCACTTAAGCTCAGTGCCCCTTTACTGCTCCTTTTATTCTGCCTTCCTCCGCACATGTGCATTGAGAATCGTATCTGAGACACACTGTGTTGGGTGCCCAGGGATGCAGCATAGATGTTGCTGCCTTCCATAGAAGCACTTATGGACTACTAGAGAATATGTCCCATGGGAGAGAAAAACAGACTCGGGAGAATATAGCAGGGGCCATTGTCCTGGACTTGGTCAGTTAGGAAAGGGAGGGAAGAGCCATGGAGCCTGGGACCCAAAGGGGAGAGGGAATGAAGAGAGTGTTTCTGGCAGAGGAAATGGCAAGGATAAAGGCCTGGAGGTGCAAGAGAATATGTGTTTGAGGATCTGAAAGTTGAGTGCAATGGGTCCAGTATTCGCTGCCATTAGAATTACCTGGGAAACTTAGAAAATTCCAATGTCTGGGCCCTGCCTAAACCAATAAATCATTCTTGGGTAGTGGGGTCTGGGCATCAGGATTGTTTAAAACCCTCCCTAGGTACTGTCATGTGCAGCTGGGGTTAAGCTGTGTTGGGGTCTGAGTATGGATCTGTTAGGACAAGCGGCAGTGGTGGAGTTGAGGCTGCAGAATTCAGGCCAAATAGAGAGGTTTTCATCAGGATATTAAAGAGTTTAGATTTCAGTTTGATGGGAATGGGTGGGATCTTGTTTGCATTTTATGAAGAGCTCCCTGGTTGCAATATCAGAATGGACTGGAGAGGAGCAAGATGGAATCCTACAATGATTTGGGAGAAGTGGTGAGGGGCTTGAGACACAGGAAGTAGCCCCATTCACTAATAGTTGAGCATGTAGAATTGTCAAGACCTGGAAATGGTTTGGCTGGTGGGGAGTGGGAAGAAAGGCCCAAAGTGTGAAATGAAGATGGAGAGCACATTGCCTAGCACAGAGTGATTGCCGTTTGCTTTGTCCCAGTTGAAGTTCAAGGGGTTTGCCAGAGATCATAGAGTCTGTGGCTTTATGGGGAAAAGAACCTCTCAGCATGCCTCCTTGTCTTATCCTGGGTTAGTCAGATTTATTTTGTTAGATTACATTTTTTTTTCTGGTGGAACTCTGCATAAGTCCTGACCAGTGTGTTTTCAGAAGGATCAGAGGGCCTGCCCCTGTCGGTTGGTGCTTGACACCAGCTTGGTGGGCTCCTTGCTGCTCCCTGTTTTCATGGATTATCAGAATACCTTCTCTCCCTGCCAGCAGCAGGTCACACTGGCTCCTGACTTTTTGGCCCATGGAGCCACCATCTTTCTGCTTCTCAGATTGTGCCTTGTACTCCACTGATCATGGCCGGTACATCAGAAGCCCTGTTTGCAGTGAATGCATTTGGTGTGGAAATGAAGAACCCTGGGGATTCCACACATCATATTTGGTTGCCGTGTTTTTCCTCCAATCTTTCACCATAACAACAATCAACTCAGAAGATTTCTATAACCACTTATGTGGGGGTTTCTCCCCACACACTAAACAAGCAGTCAGTTCCACAGCGGACAGCAGCTGGTCTCCTCCAATTTAATTCCAACACTGTCTACTTGGAGATAGCATTAAATCCCACAGTTTGAGGGTGCAGTCCCCTAGACTGCCCCCAGTCTCCTGCTTCAGGCACCAGTCACAAGTCCAGGACTCTAAAAGTTCTGACCAGTTTCAAGTTGGGGTTCCCAAGACCCCCCACTTTATTTTTTATTAATTTGCTGGAGTGGCTCATAGAACTCAGGGAAATGCGTACTTAGTTTTCTGGATTTATTACAAAGATTTTAAAAGATACCAATAAATAGCCAAATAAAGTGATACACAAAGCTAGGTCTGGAAGGGTCTGGAGCGCAGGAGCTTCTGTCCCCATGTACTTGGCTCCCAGCACATGGATGAGTTCTTGTTCATTTTCCTGTCAGCATCAACATGTTCAGCTCTCCGGAAGCCCGCAAACTCTGTCTTCTTGGGCCTTTTATGGAGACATCGTTAGGCAGGAATGGTTGAAACGTGGACAACTGTGTCGAAATATGATTGGACATAAAGGGGTCTAAACTCAGTAAGACCTGTTTGTTCAGATTCTTCTTGGCCTCTCTGTGGCCGTTCTTTCCTCCAGGATATGGGGCAGGACCCCTATGGAATGAGGGTCTTATGACCCACAATCAGATTAGAGTCCTGTCTTGGGCAAGTGAAAGGAAAGCAGGAGAAGGTAGAGAAATTCTGTTTCCTAAGAACTTCTGAGGCCTACAGCACCCCAACATTGTAACAAAAGACTATAACAGGACTGTGGGAGTTATGAGCTGGAAACCTTGGACAAAAATATATGCATATTAAACAAATATTAAGTGTATACGTACTTACGTATATTAAGTATAGACGTGTAGATACATATATATATATATATATATATATTTTTTTTTTTGTAATTTACAGGTGCGTTTTGGGAAGCAGAAATTACCATAACTACTCTTAAGAATCTTTTAAGTCTGTTTGAAGTTAGAAAAGTCACTGTACCTTTTTGTTTCCGTTGGCCCTGTACTTCCTAATATACCCCAGCAGGAGGTGCATAATGTCTTGTTATGTCATTTTGGTGATAAGATTCATAAGTGGGTTCAGCTGGTGACAGCCTGATTCCCTCATTGTATACTTACCCATCAACATATAGCTTAATGGTTTCACCTTTCATTGATGACCATTACCTGAATCAGTTATTTCATTAGATTGCAAGATTATGATTTTCTGATTTTATCATTTCTTCTGTATTGACTGTAATTCTTTCGTATAGAAGAACTTTCCCTTGTTATAGCTATTTGGTTGTCCTGAAGTACAGTTCTTACTAGAAAGTAAGACCAAATGCTGAATTATATCCCTCTAGCTATCAAGTTTCAAAGGAATGAATGATGTCCTAGTAATTTCCAGTGGTGTTTAATTATGTTTTCCCTTCTCTTTCTCCCCTCTTATTCCCTCCCTCTCCATCTCCTCCCTCCTCACTTTCAGTTTTTTGCTTTTTCAGTGTTTTGTCATAGCCATTAACAGAGCAACACATTTTAATCAATTATAGTCATTTTTCTTTTTGATGCTCAAATTATCCAATCTTAGTCCAGTGGAACCAAGCCCTTGGAGTTAGGGCCCTCTGCCTTTTGACCGAATTCCATTAGTCTTGATAATTTCCTTGTTTCTGACAAGATGATGTTGCAGGCACATTTTATACTTTTCCAGCCCAAGCCCTGGAATAGGCCTTTTCTCCAAGGAGCTATAGTTCATTTTAGTGGGAAATGGTATTTAGAGACTATAATTTGGGATCTGGGAGTCCTCATTGCTACTGGGTAGTCATTACTTTTAGGCCTTTCCAGTGGTCAGAGCTAGGAAATATGTGTATTTAAAAATAAACAGTTGAATGGTTGTTGCCAGGAGCTGGGAGGAAGGGGAAGTGAGAACTTATTGTTTAATGGGCACAGAGTTTCAATTTGGGGAAGATGAAAAAGTTCTAGAGATATCTGGTGGTGATGGTTGCGCAACAATATAAATGCCACTGAGCTCTCACTTAAAAATGGTTAAAATGGTAAATTTCATATGTATTTTGCCACAATAAAAAGTCTTCTGGCACCATCCCCCCAGACAAAAGTATGAAAATTTTACATTGTTATTTCCATTTCAAGATAATTTTAAGATTATAAGTATTTTGCTTAATTCTTGAATTTTATACCTGTAAACCTTTTATACTTCAAATTTTGGGCAGAATTGCTTCTATAACAATCATAATTATACCTCATTCTAGTTTCTTTCTTAGTACTGCTCCATTTGGGGACCTGTGTATCTATGCTTCTTATTCTGAGTCTCTCCACTATATATATATGTATATATGTTTGGTTTTTTTTGTTTGTTTGTTTTGTTTTTTTGATACAGACTTTGCTACCAGGACTTGCTGGCCCCTCTGGGGAGATGGTTAAATCCACAGCAAGTCTGACCTCCTCTTCTACTTCTGGAAGTAGTGACAAGGTCTATGCCCACCAGATGGTTCGTACAGATTCCCGGGAACAGAAGCTTGATGCGTTTCTGCAGCCTCTGAGCAAACCCCTGTCCAGTCAGCCCCAGGCCATTGTTCCAGAGGATAAGACAGATATTTCTAGTGGCAGGGCTAGGCAGCAAGATGAGGAAATGCTTGAACTCCCATCCCCTGCTGAAGTGGCTGCCAAAAATCAGAGCCTGAAGGGGGATACAACAAAGGGGACTTCAGAAATGTCAGAGAAGAGAGGACCCACTTCCAGCAACCCCAGGTATGGCCTTTTGAGAAAAGTGCAGCCTACCTCCTTTATTCTGTAATAAAACTGCCTTCTAACTTTGGCTTTTCATGAATCACTTGCATCTTCTCTCTGCCTGACTTGCCCTCTGCGTCCTCTGAAATGGTGCTGTGGCCTTATCCACTGTCTGCCTTTGACCATAACTTGACAGTCACCCACCATAATGTCCTTCAAAATAACTTAAATGTCCACAGTTCTAAGCATGAGTTAAAAACACTTCAGACTGTGGAATAGTTGCTCAATTGAATAAACACACATACCAGAAAAAAAGCAGGTTTATCTTTTATTTTTAGTAAAGAATTTTGATAGAGCCTCAACACCAGAAATGGCTAGAGAGAGAAGCCTAACATATCTGGAGGATTATTTTTCATCCTACTTAGAGCTGCTTTCACTTTTTTTCAGGAAAAAACACATGTTCTGAAGCTAATTTATAAAACTCCCTGGCTAGGTGCCATGGCTCACACCTATAATCCTAGCACTTTGGGAGGCTGAGGCAGGTGGATCACCTGAGGTCAGGAGTTCGAGACCAGCCTGACCAACATGGTGAAACCCCATCTCTACTAAAAACACAAAATTAGCCAGGCGTGGTGGCACGTGCCTGTAATCCCAGCTACTCGGGAGGCTGAGACTGGGGAATCACTTGAACCCCGGAGGCGGAGGTTGCAGTGAGCCGTGATCATGCCATTGCACTCCAGCCTGGGCAACAAGGACAAAACTCTGTTTCAAAAAAAAAAAAAAACAACTCCCTGAAGTATGTGGGCTAGTGGTGAAAGAAAGCTGGAGAAAAGGAGCAGGAATAATAATAAAGATTGTCATTTGATTTTGAGCACTTCCAGTGTACATTCTGCAAGTACTGTAAGACATTACCTCACAAAATCTCTAAGGTGGATATTCTTTATTTAATGTGTACTTATACGAAACCTGGAGCTCAAGGTGAAGGAATTTGCCCAAGGGTGCATGTGCACTATCGTGGCACTAATTAGCCATGTGAATTGAGATGCATTACTTCAGTTTGCTCATTTCTGAGTCAGCCTAGCAAGATGACTTCTAAAAATTTTTTCCAGCCAGGCGCATTGGCCTGTAATCCCAGCACTTTGAGAGGCCAAGGCGGAAGGGTCACTTGAGTCTAGGAGTTGCACAAACACACACACACACACACACACACACACACACAAGCCAGGCATGGTGGCAAATGCCTGTAGTCTCAGCTACTCAGGAGGCTCAGGTGGAAGGATCACTTGAGCCCAGGAGGTTGAGGCTGCAGTGAGCCATGGACAAGCCACTGCACTCCATCCTGGCTGACAGAGTAACACTCTGTCTCTAAAAAAAAAAAAAAAAAAAAAATTTTTTCCAGGGAATAATAAAGGAAGCTAATATTTATGGAGCATCTACTGTGTGCCAGATACTTTGCATACATTATCCCATTTAATGCTCTTATCCCTGCAGGGAAAGTATTACATTTGTTTATCACTTGCAGAACTAAGTGATATTTACCACAGAGTAGTCAAATATTTTTAAGCCCAAAATCAAGTGATACCACTTTTCTGCTGAGAATGTTTCAGTGGTTTCCTTTGCACTTGGGATAAAACTTAAATCCCTCACCCCACCCTTGCTCCAGCCCTCCCCTTTCCTTCTCCCACATGGTGCTTTGGCCGTACAGCTCTTGTGGCTGATCTGAACGGACTGAGCTTTTTACCCTTTTGCTTTTGCTGTTCTCTCTGTCTGGGAACCCCCTGGTTACCTCTTGGCTTGCTTGGTGTGGTGGCTTACACCTGTAATCCCAGCACTCTGGGAGGCCAAGGTGGACGGATCACCTTAGGTCGGGAGTGTGAGACCAGCAAGTCACCTCTTGCCAGAGGCCTTCTTTGTCCATTCAGTCTGAAGTTCTTTCTCCTCTCATTTCCCCATCATTCTGTTATGCTACCTTGTTTTATTTTCTTTATTGTGTTTATTGATACTTAAAATGATCTCTTTTCTGTTGCTATTTGACTCTCCCACTAGAAAGTAAGCATTGTGGGTTGGGTGCTGTGGCTCACACCTGTAATCCCAGCACTCTGGGGGACAGAGGCAGGCAGATCGCCTGAGATCAGGAGTTCGAGACCAACCTGGCAAACATGGTGAAACCCCGTCTCTACAAAAAAATACAAAAAATAGCTGGGTGTGGTGGTTTGTGCCTGTAATCCCAGCTACTTGGGAGGCTGAGACATAAGACTCGCTTGAACCTGGAAGGCAGAGGCTGCAGTGAGTTGAGATCACACCACAGCCTGGGAGACATAGTGAGACTGTGTCTCAAAAAAAAAAAAAAAAAAGGAAGTAAGCATTGTGAGGGCAGTTACCTTATCTGTTTTGTTCATTGCTGGATGTAGTTAGTGTATAGCAGTGTCTGATGGATGGATAGATGGAGGAATGAATGAATGAGACTTGACAAATTCAGCTCACTTATTCAACGCCCTGCAGCTCTACGGGATGAAGCTACACTCCAGAGTCCTGCTACATTGGCTGCATGGCCAGCTGCTGGGACCTGAGCGTTGTCAGATAAGCAGTCTACCAGAGAACAGACTGATCTTTTTGGCCTGCCACCAGCACAGGGGTTCATCCACAGCTCTGTGGAACCAGCACAGAGAAGTTGCTTGCTCCTCCAAAATGCAACCCACAAAATTTGGCTAAGTTTAAAAACAAGAATACTAATGATCTGCACTTCCTTTTCTTCATTGCAGAAAGAGACATCGGGAAGATTCTGATGTCGAAATGGTGGAAGATGATTCCCGAAAGGAAATGACTGCAGCTTGTACCCCCCGGAGAAGGATCATTAACCTCACCAGTGTTTTGAGTCTCCAGGAAGAAATTAATGAACGGGGACATGAGGGTATGTAAATGCTGCTGCCTGCCTGGGATGCATAGGGCCTCAACTGCCAAGGTTCTGGAAATGCAGAAAGCAGTCATGTTGTCAGAGTGGCCACTACAGTTTTGCTGGGCAAGCTCCTCTTCCTTTACTAACCCACAATAGCATCAGCTTAAAGACAATTTTTGATTGGGAGAAAAGGGAGAAAAATAATCTCTGTTTATTTTAATTAGCCTTAATTGGTATTCTTGTTAAACCATAGGAGTCAGAGTAAATCAGTCATTTCACCAATTTTCAGTTTGTTTCTGTCTTAGCTGAAAGCAATGTAATGGTAAGCAAAATTCTTATCTTGTGTACTGAATGGCATGTCCTGTTGCTGAAAGTGCACAGACTTGGGAGGTAGCCATGAGCTCAAATTCTGGCACTACCACATCTCTTTTGTGACCTTAGACTCCTGACCTAACCTTTCTATGCCTCAGTTCTTTCTTACCTATAACATGAAATTAATTTTACCCTTAAAGATCATTGTGCTGATTAGAGATAAAATGTAAATAATAACACTTGTTACAGAGTAAGGAGCTGACACTTTTATATTCTGAAGACAAAGTAGTAAATCATTATCATCTTTGTCAGAAATAGGTTTTGAGAATACCTGAGTATAGAACTATCTTGATCCCTGTTACTTCAAAACTAAAATAATGGTTTTAGGAATTAAAAGGTGAGGCTAGTCACCTCCAAGGGATGAACTGACTCAGGGATTGAGGTGTGTAACAGTGAACTGGCCCAAGCAACAATCCTGACCCCACTTTATGAGTGAGACAGTAATGGTCTAAGTGTAGACACGATTGTCCAGGGCTCCAGTAGGCAGCTCTGTACTTGAGAATTTAGCAGTGACACTTCTATTTTTCATCTATTATACTTTTTTTTTTTTTTTTTTTTTTGACACAGGGTCTCACTCTGTCACCCAGGCTGCAGTGAATTTTTTTTTTTTTTTTTTTGTAGAGATGGGGTTTTGCCATGTTTCCCAGGCTGGTCTTGAAATCCTAGGCTCAAGTATCCTCTCACCTGTCTTCCAAAGTGCTGGGATTACAGGTGTGAGCCAGTACACCTGGCCTATTACATATTTCTTAATTAAGGTAGTCAGATTTCAAAACTGTTACAAAGTGTATCTTAAAATATGACAATCTGGTTTAATTTTTAAAAGACATGAGTAGTCAAGGAGCAATTCTGTGCCTTTCCCACTAGTCCCTAACCTTTTAAAATAGCTGCTTCTTGGCCAGGTGCAGTGGCTCACGCCTGCAATCCCAGCACTTTGGGAGGCCAAGGTAGGCAGATCACGAGTCGAAACCATCCTGGCTAACACGGTGAAACCCCATCTCTACTAAAAATACAAAAAATTAGCCAGGCGGGGTGGTGGGCGTCTATAGTCCCAGATACTCGGGAGGCTGAGGCAGGAGAATGGCATGAACCCAGGAGGCGGAGCTTGCAGTGAGCCGAGATTGCGCCACTGAACTCCAGCCTGGGCGACAGAGTGAGACTCTGTCTCAAAAGAAAAACAAAAAACAAAACAAAACAAAAAAAACCATCTGCTTTTGATTCAGTGGCTTCTTTAATTTTTTCAGTCTCAGTCACCACTTGTCTAAGCAAATTCAGGAAATCTTCAACTTGCCTTTCTGCATTTGTTCCCTTTTCTTAGCATTTTGGGCCTTTGTTTACATGTGGGAAAAGACCCACAGGTCGTCTCTCCCTTTGGGCAGGATACAAGCTTCCTGTGACTGAGGTTTTGCTAGCTGTAGAAGTGGCTGCCAGTTGGCTTCTGGTTTTTATTTCCATGATTTGCTCCAGTTGCTCTTCCATTCCATCATTGTTAGCTTTCAAGCTAGGAACTTCTAAAATGCTTTTAAAAGGTGAGCTGTTACTTGATGCATTTAGCAGTCTTCCTCACAGTGGTTTTGATGGACAGATTCCCTCAGTTTGGAAATTATGAGTTTTCTTAAAGGGTTTGTCTCCCTCATGTATAGCAGGCTGTTAAAAGTTACAATGTCAGTAACTTTCTGAATAGTATCAAACTGTTGTCAGTGCAGTGTATTAACAAAGCTAACCTGCCTCGAGTTTGTTCAGCTTTGGAGTCTTGCTGAGGCTAAAATGATAAATCTAAATGATTTAAAATTATGTATTCCTACACAGTATCTCACTTAATTATAGAACAGTCTTGTGAGGGAGGCAGAGCAGATGCCATTTTCTCTATTTTAAAGATGAGGAAAATGGAATGGAAAATGGAGAGGACAGACTAATTGCAACATCTCCACAATCAAAAACAGGCCCAGGTTCCTGCCTTGTTGGTGGTGGGTTGCTACTGGCAGTGGCCTTCATGCAGGAAGGCTAGATGCATAACCAGGTCAACAGCCCTTGCAGGACAAGCATGCCATGTAATTCTGATTCCATCGATTGAGGCTGGTGTTTTCAAACATGCTGCTTACAGACGGAATCGCCTGTGCTGTGGGGAATGGAATGTGCTCTTGCTTTGGAGCCAGAACTCCTCTGAAGCTCCTACCACCTACACCATTCAGAGACCAGACAGATAATTGTTCAACATTTTGGGCATGATTTTCGTGCTTTGTAAAATGTGCTACACTGCAGCCTTTACTGGGCTGTGGTGATGAACACTTAAGATACTGTGTGTGTGCTTTATAATCTGTAAGGCACTGTTCAAGGAGAGGGACCTCTGCCATGAGCCCCTACCCACTGGTATCTGGTTGACACCCAAAGCCCCAGCCTTGGAGAAGCTGATTATCTTTGAGTTGAATGCTGTATAGGGATTTGACTGAGGCTCAGGTTTGACGAGGAAGACCACTAGCCTTAATAGACCAAGAGGCTGACTACTCCCTGATGAAGTTCCCCAGGTCATGAAAGAAGTAAGAGATACATTCCTTGTCACAGCTTTCTTAGTTGCACCTGATCTGTATGATTATTTGAGCAGTGTGTTGTCTGTGCAGAGGTCATGTTTGTGGAGCTCACTGCCTCGTTCTTGGTGCTGAGCAGAGTACCTGGCATGTATACTCAGTAGATATTTGCTAAGGGAGCGAGTCAGTGATTGAGAGGAGCAGCCTGGGAGGTAAAGCCCTAGAATCTTTATTTTAAAGGGATGTCAAAGTTGAACGTTCAGTTAGACAGTTCTCTTGAGTTTAGGGATTTACCCATCCACAGTGGACACACTTTGAGTTAACAAGTGAGGTTAATTTTGACAGGTTCCAGTATCCAGGCAAGCATTCTATGGAATAAGGTTCATCTCAGAGATTAGTAATGACTGAATTTACTTACTGCTAGTCCCATAATTTTGATCTGTTAATTAATGGGGTTAAGAAATGTCATAAGCTATTTGCTACCATTTAAAGTGAAAATACCCTTAACGTTTTTTGCCTCCAGATATCCACACTTAATTTCATTTTCTTGCTCTTTGGTGAACAGTCCTGGGTCTGAATGTATATATTCATGGTTTGTCACTAGGTGACAGTTTTTTTTGGTACAAGAAATCAGTTCAGCAAACATTTGTCAAGTATCTTCTCTGTAAAAAATGTACTGTGCCAAGCTCAGAAGTAGGAAGTGAAATGGATCAACTATGACCCCTGCTTTAAAGAATACCATGGTGTTATCTGGGAATTGTTTAGGTAGAATGAAAGAAATCCTCTAATAGAGATATGAGGCCAGTTCAGCAGAAAGCCAGGGTGAGCTCTCCTGAGAAGGATGGAAGGGTGTCTTGATTATCTCTGGTAACAGCAAAGGTACTGGCATACAGTGGCCATTGGAAGACAGCCAGCAGGGGATGGGGGCGTTTACCCTTGCAAGTGAGCATTAGGGACTAGAGGACTGGTCGCCCTTTCTTCAGGTTTGGTTTCCCTTGCTGCTTCTCAGAAAAAGATGCTGAGACTCAAGGCCTCAGTTATGAACTTAGATATGTGGTTTGGCTTTGAAGTACAGACCGATTTTGTCCGATTTTGGCAGGGAAATGCCTGCAGACCAGCACTATGGGGATATTTAGGTTAGGGACGAAATGAAAGTTGTTTTAAGTCCTGATAAGAGGCTGTGAAGAGGTACAAGAAGCCTCACAATGCCCAATGAAGAAAAGCCCTGTGCTTGGTGCTGCTGCCTCCCTCCCCCGTCCTGCTGGCAGGGCTGCGCTTCAGTAGCTCTGGATGCGTCAGAGCAGTCCATGAACATTCTGTGTGGAAAATCTCTGACTGTTTTAGTGGATTACACTGCTCTCCCTTTCCTCCAGTGCCTCATTATTCAGGATTATTTGATGTTCTCCAGCTTTTAAAATAATCATTTTCCGCCTACGCAGAACATCCTGTAGAGACATCGAGTTTCCAGTGGGAACAGAGAGGAATACTTACTCTAAAAATGAAGAAAATAAACCTCTTTTTATGGGGTGGGGGATAGTATTGCAGAACTTCTATAATAGTATGAGAATTCACTTGTGGTGCCAAAGCTTAAAAAGAAAAGTATAGTAAAAACATAATGTATAGGCTTATTGCCATGCTATGACCCATGCTGTTTTCTCCACCCTCTCTTGTCCCCACTCTTCCTTTTTGCTGGTGATATTTTTACTTATTTCATGAAAACAAAGATACATATACACACACATAGATATATGCACAAGTATATATATAGGTGCATAACACACACATACATATACATTGGTAAATTTAAAAATCATATTTATAAAATATATGTAGCGTCTACAGAAAAACATGAACACTTGTGAGAATAGCACCTGCCTAAGAAATAGGACATCACCATCACCTTTGAGGCTCTTATGTGCTGCTCCCCTGTGCCATTCCCTTCCCTTCTTCTTTAGAGGTGATTACTATTCTAAATTTTGGGATTATTATTTCCTTTTTTTATTACAGTTTTATTACCTATATTTGTAGTCCTAAAAAATTGTTTAGTTTTGCAAGCTTTAGATTTTATAAAAGTAGAATTACACTGTAAGTTTAGTTTTTCTGCAATTTATATGTAGCTATACATATATTCCTAAGATTCATCCATCTTGTTACATACAGCTCTGGTTTACCTTTTCTGTATAATACAGATTCTGCTTCATGAATTTACAGTTCATTCATTCTTCTGTTGAAGGACAGTTGGAGCACTCATATGGTCTCAGTCCCTGTGTCTCCACATGCCACCTTGCTTCCCAGCCTCATATGAGTTGATTGGTGGCCTGGCATACTGGATGAAAAGCTCTAGGTCATATATTTAAGAGAGTTATTGCTGGGTCATAAAATGACAGATTATTTTCCAGAGGGGTCATATTCATTTATATTATCACCAATAATTATACTGTCAGATTTTTACCTGTTTGATGATTGTGAAACAGTATCTGATGGTAGTTTTTATTTGCATTTTCTTGGTTGCAATAAAGTTAAATGTATTTCAGCCAGTCGTGTTGGCTGATGCCTATAATCCCAGCACTTTAGGAGGCCGAGGTGGGTGGATCACTTGAGGCCAGGATTTCAAGACCAGCCCGGCCAACGTGGCAAAACCCCATCTCTACTAAAAATATAAAAATTAGCTGGGTATGGTGTCACATGCCTGTAATCCCAGCTACTTGGGAGGCTGAGGCACAAGAATCACTTGAACCCAGGAGGTAGATGTTGCAGTGAGCCGAGATTGTACCACTGCACTCCAGCCTGGCCAACAGAGCAATAAATAAATAAATAAGTAATCAATAAATAAGTATATTTCATTAACTGTTAAGTGTCTGTTCAAGTTTTTTACCCAATATTTGATGGGCTCTTTTTTTGTCTTACCTAATTAACTTTTGGAGTTTTTAATATATTCTAGATAGTAGTGAGTTACATGAAAATATCTTCCTCTAGTTTAGGGATCCCCTAGTAACTTTTTAAAATGAATACTTGTTTTAGGAACAGAAATTCTTAGATTTAATGTAGGCAGATTTTATCAATTGTTCTTTACAGATTGGCTTTTTAGCTTAAGAAATCCTTCCTAACTTTGCGATAATTAAAGATATGCTCTTAGATTGTTTCCTAAAAGACTCATACTGAAGCCTCTAGCCCACCTGGAGTTGATTTTCACAGATACTACATTTTTTACTAGTTGTAGATCAGCCCCTTTGTAGAGCAAGTCTGTTAGGTGCCATTTTTATGGCAGCCTGTGCTCACTTTGTGTCTCTGTCACATTTTGGTAATTCTCACAATATTTCCAACTTTTTCATTATTACTATATCTGTTATGGTGATCTGTGATCACTGATCTTTGGCATTACTGTTATAATTGTTTGGGGCACCATTAAGCTGACTGTCTTATGTGGACAAAACCATGCCCACATAAGACAGTGAGCTTAATTAATAAATGTTTGTGCTCAGACCTCTCCACTAACTGGGTGTTCCCATGTCTTCCTCACTCTCCTCAGGCCTCCTTATTCCTTGAGATGCAATAATATTGAAACTAGGCAAATCAGTAACCCCAAAGTGTCCACAAGTGTTTAAGTGAAAGGATGAGGCCGGGTGCAGTGGCTCACGCATGTAATCCCAGCACTTTGGGAGGCTAATGCGGGTGGATCACCTGAGGTCAAGAGTTCAAGACCAGCCTGGCCAACATGGTGAAACCCTGTCTCTACTAAAAATACAAAAATCAGCTAGGCCTGGTGGTGGTCGTCTGTAGTCCTAGCTATTCAGCAGGCTGAGAGGTATGAGAATCACCTGAACCCAGGAGGTGGAGGTTGCGGTGAGTCGAGATCATGCCATTGCACTCCAGCCTGGGCAACAGAGTGAGACTACATCTCAAAAACAAAAAACAAAACAAAGCAAACAAAAAAACTGAAAGCAAGAACTTAATGAGAAAGGCATATTAAAAGCCAGTATAGGTTGAAAGCTTGGCCTCTTGTGCAAGTTAGCCAAGTTATACATGAATGATAAAGCGAAACAGCTTTATTGCTGTAATAAAGTTTTGGTGGTCTGGATAGAAGATCAAATCAGTCACAGCATTCCCTTAAGCCAAAGCCTAATCCAGGGTAAGGCCCTAACTTGCTTCAATTCTTTGAAGACTTAGAAGGGTGAGGAAGCTACAGAAGAAAACTTGAAAGCCAACAGAGACTGATGAGGTTTAAGGAAAGAAGCCACAAGTGCTGATGTAGACACTGTAGCAAGTTATCCAGAAGATCTAATTGATGAAGGTGGCTTACACTAAACAACAGATTTTCTATGTAGACAAAACAATCTATTAGAAGGAGCCATCTATGACTGACATAGTTAGAGGAAAAGTCACTGCCTGGCTTCAAAGCTTCAAAAGACAGGTTGACTCTCTTACAGGTACTAATGCATCTGGTGACTCTAAGTTGAAGCCAGTGCTCATTTGCCATTCCAGAAATCCCAGGGCCCTTAAGAATTATGCTAACTCTACTCTGCCTGTGCTCTATAAATGGAACAACGAAGCCTAGATGACAGCACATCTTTTAGAGCATGATTTACTGAATATTTTAAGCCCATTGTTGAGACCTACTGCTCAGAAAAAAAGATTCCTTTCAAAATATTACTGTTCATTAACAAGGTACCTGGTCACCCAAGATCTCTAATGTAGATATATAAGGAGATGAACACTAACATAGCATCCATTCTGCAACCCATGGATCAACGAGTGATGCTGACTTTCAAGTCTTATTTAAGAAATACATTTCATAGGGCTCTAGCTGCCATAGAAAGTGATTCTTCTGATGGATCTATGCCAAGTAAATTGAAAACCTCTGGAAAGAATTCATCATTTTAGATGCCCTGAAAAACATTGGAGATTCCTGGGAGGAAGTCAAAATATCAACATTAACAGGTGTTTGGTAGAAATTGCATCCAACCCTCATGGATAACTTTGAGGGGTTCTAGACTTCATTGGGGGAAGTAGCTTCAGATGTCTTGGAAATCACAAGAAAATTAGAAGTAGAGCTTGAAGATATGACTGAATTGCTGCAATCTCATGATAAAATTTGAACAGATGAGGAGTTGCTTCTTATGGATGAGCATAGAAAGTAGTTTCTTGAGAGAGAACTTAATTCTGGTGAAGATGCTGTTAATGTTGAAATGGCAACAAAGGATTTAGAATATTATATAAACTTAATTGGTGAAGCAGCAGCAGCACGGTTTGAGAGGATTGACACTAGTTTTGGAAGAATTTCTACTGTGAGTAAAATGCTATGAAACAACATGACAAACTACAGAGAAATCTTTCATGAAAGGAAAAATCAATTGATGCAGCAAACTTCACTGTTGTCTTATTTCAAGAAATTGCAACAGCTTCCTCAGCCTTTAGCAATCACCACCCTGATCAGTCAACAGCCATCATCAGGGCTAGATCCTGCACCAGCAAAAAGATAACAATTCGCCAACAGCTCAGATGACTGTTAGCATTTTTTAGCAAAAACCTTTTAAATTTTATTTATTTAATTTATTGGAGACAGAGATTGACTCTGTCGCCCAGGCTGGAGTGCAGTGGCACAGTCTCAGCTCACTGCAACCTCCACCTCCCAGGTTCAAGTGATTCTTATTCCTCAGCCTCCCAGGTAGCTGGGATTATAGGCATGTGCCACCACACCTGGCTAATTTTGGTATTTTTAGTAGAGACAGTGTGTTTACTATGTTGGCTAGGCTCGTCTCGAACTCCTGATCTCTGGTGATCCGCCTGCCTTGGGCTTCCAAAGTGCTGGTATTATTGGCATGAGCCACTGTGCCCGGCCAGCAAAAAAGTGTTTTTAAATTAAGCTACGTACATTGATTTTAGACCTAATGCTGTTGCACACTTAATAGATTACAGTGTGGTGTAAACATAAGTTTATATGCACTGAAAAACAAAAAATTTCACATGACTTGCTATATTGTGATATTGAGTTTATTGCTGTAGTCTGGAACTGAACCTGCAATATCTCAGAGGTATGCCTGTATCTACTTGTTCGATACTTGTTATTGTCAGTTTGTTTGGATTTGCCACATATTATTTGATCATAATTCTTTCCTGTAGATGTTTTATCGTCTGCCTGAACCTTTAGTGGGGCCTTTGGTGGCTTAGTCCTTTCACGCCTAAGACAATAGAAGTTTATTTTTCAGAGTTCTAAAAACTGGGAAGTCCAAGATCAAGGCACCAGCAGATTTAGTGTCTAGTGAGGGCCCGCTTCCTCATACATGGCGCCGTCTAGCTGTATCCTTACATGGTGGAAGGGGATGGCTAGCTCTCCGGAGTTTCTTTCATAAGGGCTAATCCCAGCAATGAGGGAAGACCTAATCACCTCCCAGAGGCCCCAATTCCTAATAGTGTCACCTTGGGGGTTAGGATTTAACCTGTGGATTTTGTGGGCACACAGACATTCAAACAATAGCCGTGGCAAACTTTTTTGCTTTGTCTAATTCACTCTTATTTTGAAAAGTATTTGTGTTGGGTTTAAAACTCCAGATTGGCAATTATTTTTTCTTAGTGCATTGAAGGTAATAGTGTTTCATTTTCTGATTTCTACTCTTGCTCTTGAAAATTCAGCTATCAGTCTTAAAATTTGTTACCTGTTGAAAATTCAGCTACCAGTCTTATATTTTATTTACTTAGTGGGTAATCTCTCTTCTTTCTGAGTACCTTTAAGATACCCTTTTAAAAATACCACGTAGTAACCTTGTGTGTTACGTGTGGATTTTGTTGGCCTTGCTAGCTGAGACTTGACAGTTTTCATCACTTCTGGGATATTCTCAGGTATTTTGTCTTCGAAGTCTTCAGATACTGTCCTCTTCCTGCCCTCTCTCCGACTCCTTCTGGAACATGAGTTATGTATTTATTATCTCCCATGTACATAAGTTATCTTTACATATTTTCAATTTCTTTATCTTTCTGTGTTACATTCTGGATACTTTTTTGATCTACCATCCAGTTAATTACCTTAACTTTGTCAAATCTGTTTTTAAGTTTATCTTGATTTTTCTTTTCAATTATTGTATTTTTCATTTTTAAAAACTTTATGTGCTCATTTGGAAATCTTGATCCCAGGAGATAGTGGATAGTGTCCTGCTGCTTACTCATGGTTTTAATACTTCTTGAGCATGCTGAACATACTTATTTTATGTTATTTGCTGATCTTTCCAATTCCTGAAACCTTTACAGATCTCATTTTGTGGATTCTTCTGGATTCTAATTCATGGGGCTTTTTTTGTAATTTTTTAACTGTTAATTCCTCATACTTTATCTGTGGGGAATTACTTGAAGCCTGGGTTGACAATGAAATTCTGCAGAGAGAATTTGCATTTGATTCTACGAGGAAACCGGAGGAACAGTCAGCCCTGATATCAGTTTAAATTAAAATCTCCGCTTAAGGTTTTCAGGCACTTGCTTAGCATGAATCCTGACTGGAAAAGCATGTGAGGACCAGTTTATGATTACAGATTCACGGGGTGTCATTTTTTCTTCCAACACCAATGCTAGAGGTGGCAATTTTGCTTACTGCCCTTGGAGGGGCAGGGAAGTGGGCATGGGCGTTGTAGTATGGTTTTCCTTTTCACTGGGGGTGCAGCCTTTGGAGTCTCAGCTTCATGTGTTGGGGAATTGGCCTCCCAGTAGACTCTCCATTTCAAACTATTCCATGCTTTTGTCCTCCTTTTGCCACCTTCAGAGCCTGTGAAAACTAATGTTTGTGATTCCTGAGGTTTCTCAAATGTCTTTAGATAAAGTTGACTTCAGAGATCTTGTTACCTGAGTTCTACTTTGTCTTAGATTTTGATCCTTGGGTGTCTTTAATCTTTTAGTAATTCCTTGTTGTATGTTAAAAGATTAGTTCTATTTTGTTCCTCATTTGTGTTTGTTTTCACCAGGAGGCTCAATTCAGGCTTCTTTGCTTACTTGGTGTCTCTAGCTCTGGTGCTTGGTGCTTTGGGCAATGAAGTGGGGTTGGTAGGATTCCATTACTTACCTGTTTTTTGGTTTTATTTTTTGTTTTGCAGTTCTCCGGGAGATGTTGCATAACCACTCCTTCGTGGGCTGTGTGAATCCTCAGTGGGCCTTGGCACAGCATCAGACCAAGTTATACCTTCTCAATACCACCAAGCTTAGGTAAATCAGTGAGTGTGTGAACAAGGAGAGCCACTAGAACAATGGTCCAGGGAGCACAGGCACAAAAGCTAAGGAGAGCAGCATGAGGTAGTTGGGAGGGCACAGGCTTTGGAGTCAGACAGATGTGGTTTCAAATCCAAGTTCGACCATTTCCCATTTATTTGACTGTAGACAAGTTACTTTCCTAAACTATGTCTCAGATTTCTCATGTGTAAGTTGTGGTATTCCTAGTTAATGTGCAGGGGTTTTGTTTGTTTGTTTGTGAGGGTAAGAAATAGCCCAAGAAGCCTAGTCCTTGGTAGTTGCTCAGCGCCCTGTAAATGTTGTGAACCAGGTGGTGAGGGTTTGGTGCTGCTAGAGAATTCCCTGTATGCAACAGAGTATTGTAGGTGATGCAAGAGAAAGAAGACCTGATGCCTTCTTTCCTCCCAGCTTTGAGAATGGAGCAAAGGCCTACCCCAGCCACCAAGCGAGCCAGTGGGCTTGATCAGCACAGGAAAGGTGACCCCATCAGTTTCATTTGACTGTTGCATGGCTGGCAACGTTTCTATTGATTGTTTCCAGGGACCTTGGTGGATGAGCTCCTGTTGAGTCTAGAATCTGTATTAAATCTGTTCTCAAATAGGTAATGCATATGGGAGGATGCTGCCACCTTGTATATACTAGACATCACCTACCTACTGTGAGACTCTCCCTCTAAGCCCTGCTGTGGCCTCAGAGTACTTATTGGCCCTGTCAGTGGGGCAGCCACTATACAATTGCATGGAGTTGGTACATGAGATAGAAACCTATTTGCCATCCCTTGAAACTGCCCCAGTCCAGAAGCTTCCTGTTAGCACATGTACCTCCTTGTATGTATTCAGAACTCATTCCTCCTAGGCTCGGAAACCCGTTTGGTACAACTCTGTTCAAGTTCCATTGTCTGCTTTGAGAATGCTTGGGCTTGTATAGTGCGCTGTCACTTTTCAATTTGTTAGGAATTCTACTCCCCTTGCTTTTTCTTTTCTAGCATGTCTAAGGGAATGACCTCCAAGGCCCCAAATCACAGTTGCATTCATGTTCTTTCATCTCACAGATACAAATTCAGGCCAGTCCCAGATTTGCAAAATGTGAATTGGTTTTCCAGTAAGGGGGCAGAAAAACATAGGGAGAGAACTGGGTTCTGAGTTCAATATCTGGATTCAAGTCCTTCCTTTATTACTAACTGACATAGAATAACTCAGCTACTCAATAGGTGCCTCAGTTTCCCCACCAAAATGCAGACATAGCAGGTGCTTTGTCTGCTTTGATGAGAAGAAGTCTTTAAGCAAGTCTGTGGGGTTCAATGTGTTTTAAGAACTATAAAGTACCATATAAATGTGGATTTATTCCCATTGTGTTTTTGGAAGTAATTCAATATAGTGTGTACTTCATAGCTGCCTTTGGACTATTGCCAGCCAGTGTATCATCCTAAACTACATGTCAGCGTAGTATAATCCTGCCTTAGGTCTACTTTTGATTATTTAGGAAGACTCCCTGCCCTCCCTGTACATTTCATATAATTTTTAATAAGTTGTAAAAAAAAAAAAAAGTGATTTATAGGATTCTTTGTAAGTGGGGGAAAGGTAAGCAGACAAAAAACTCTTTAAATTTTACGGCAGAGTGTTAGAAACCTTGTATAGCACCAGACAGGTAGGGACAGAACATGAGTGGTAGCAAGCCAGACTTGGTTTTAGTGCTCTAACCTATCTGTTAGAGGCTGGCCACTCAAAGCCCTGGTTGAAGATGTTGGGAATCCCAGCTCTTTGGAGGGGTAAGAGATTTTGTTAGACTGTTAAGCAGATTCCACAGCCAGGCAGAACTATTTCTGTCTCATCCATGTTTCAGGGATTACTTCTCCCATTTTGTCCCAACTGCTTGTGTCTCAAGCATGAATTCAGCTTTTCCTTAAACTCACTTCATTTTTATTTTCAGTGAAGAACTGTTCTACCAGATACTCATTTATGATTTTGCCAATTTTGGTGTTCTGAGGTTATCGGTAAGTTTAGATCCTTTTTACTTCTGAAATTTCAACTGATCATTTCTGAAAATAGTAGCTCTCCACTAATATCTTATTTGTAGTATATTAAATTTTTCTAAAAATTCTTAGGATAGTTGCTGTATTGTATTGCATATGGAGGTGTCTATAAGAAGTTTTATACTTTTTAGCAAAATAGTCATTTGGTAGCCAACTTAAACAAATGTTTATTAGTATAGAAGTTAATAAATATCTACTGATACTCAGCTGGGTGCAGTGGCTGATGCCTGTAATCCCAGCACTTTGGGAGGCCGAGGCGGGCAGATCATTTGAGGTCGGGAGTTCAAGACCAGCCTGAAATACTGTCTCTACTAAATTACAAATATTAGCAGGGCATGGTGGTGGGCACCTGTAATCCCAGCTACTCAGGAGGCTGAGGCAGAAGAATAGTTTGAACCCAGGAGGCAGAGGTTTCAGTGAGCTGAGATCGCGCCACTGCACTCCAGCCTGGGCAACAGAATGAGATTCCCTCAAAAAAATAAATATCTACTGACACTTAATACTTGGAAAGGGATAAAAATAAACATTATCTAAAGCCATGGCCCAAACGCAACCCCTACCAACAATTTTAGTCCATTTCTTCCAAGACTTTTTTTTTTCTATGCTTTTTGTGAAAACTGTCAAAAACTTTTTCAATGCCGAATTTTAGTTCTGAGTTAAAAATCATACTACCTGTTTATATGGTTTCATATCTTCTTTTTTCATGTGATATACTCTACAAAAAAGCCTGCTGAGATTTTGATAGGGATTATGTTGAATCTAGATCAATTTAGGGTGAAAAACTTTTGTTAGATAAATCCCTTAGTATTTCACATTTTTAAATGCTAAATGGTGTTTTTCAAAAATTTTTTCTTTTCTTTTTCGAGACAGAGTCTTACTCTGTCGCCCAGGTTGGAGTGCAGTGGCAAAATCTTGGCTCACTGCAACCTCCACCCTCTGGGGTCAAACGATTCTCAGACTGCCTCAGCCTCCCAAATAGCTGGGATTACAGACATCTGCCACCATGCCTGGCTAATTTTTTAAATTATTTTTAGTAGAGATGGGGTTTCACCATGTTGGCCAGGCTGGTCTTGAACTCCTGACCTCAGGTGATCTGCCCACCTTGGCTTCCCAAAGTGCTGGGATTACAGGTGTGAGCCACTGTGCCTGGCCTCAAATTTTTTTTTGTTTTTGTTTTTTTAAGAGACAAGGGTCTCACTCTTGCTGGAGTGAGTGGCGTGATCATAGGTCACTGAAGCTTTGAACTCCTAGGCTCAAGTAGCTAGGAATACAAGTGCGTACCACCACACCTGGCTAATTTAAAAAAAAATTGTTTTTCATAGAAATGGGAATCTTGTGTTACCAAGGCTAATCTCAATCTCATGGCCTCAAGTGATTCTTTTGCCTCAGCCTCCCAGAGTGCTAGGATTGTAGGTATGAGTTACTTCACCCAGCCAAAAAACTTCAATTTCCTATTGTTTGCTAGTATATAGAAATACATATAGTTTTGTACATTGATGCTGTATCTTGCAACCTTGTTAAACTCACTTATTAGTTCTAATAGATTTTTTGTAGATTCTATCAGATTTTCTATATATGATCATGTATATATCTTTATTCTTCTGAGAATAAAGAAACTTTTACTTCTTCCTATGCAATCTGAATGCCTTTTATTTCTTTTCTTTTCTTTTTTTTTAAGATGAAGTTTTGCTCTTGTCGCCCTGGCTGGAGTGTAGTGGCTGGATCTTGGCTTACTGCAACCTCCACCTCCCGGGTTCAGGTGATTCTCCTGCCTCAGCCTCCTGAGTAGCTGGGATTACAGGCGCCCACCACCACGCCCAGCTAATTTTTTTTGTATTTTTAGTAGAGATGGGGTTTCACCATGTGGCCCGGCTGGTCTTGAAGTCCTGACATCAGGTAATCTGCCCGTCTCGGCCTCCCAAGATGCTGGGATTACAGGCATGAACTACTGCACCCAGCTGCCTTTTCTTTCTCTTGTCTGCACTGACTAGTTTCCAATACAATGTTGAATAGAAGTGGTAATAATGGGCTGGGCATGGTGTCTCATGCCTCTAATCCCAGCACTTTGGGAGGCTGTGGTGGGCAGGTTACTTGAGGCCAGGAGTTTGAGATCAGCCTGGCCAACATGGTGAAACTCTGTCGCTACTAAAAATACAAAATACAGTTGGGCATGGCAGTCCACGTCTGTAATCCCAGCTACTTGGGTGGCTGAGGCATGAGAATCGCTTGAACACAAGAGGCAGAGGTTGCAGTGAGCTGAGAATGCACCACTACACTCCAGCCTGGGCAACACAGTGAGACCCTGCCTCAAAAAAAAAAAAAAAAAAAAAGGAAAAACGAAGTGGTAAGACTGGAAATCCTTCTCTTGTTCCTGATCTTAGGGGGAAAGTCTTTTACCATTAAGTATGCTGTTAGCCATAGATAGGTTTTCTGTAGATGCCCATTATGAGGTTGAGAAACTTCCCTCTGTTCCTTATTTGCTAGAAACTTTATTTAGGATTGGATGTTGAATTTTTTTCAAATGCTTTTTTTTTTGCATCTACTGAGATAATCATATGATTTTTCTTTTATAGTTTGTTAACATAGTGAATTACATTGATTAATTTTCATATGTTAAACCAGTCTTTGCATTCCTGGGATGAACCCTGCTTGGTTATAATATACAATCCTTTTTACATATTATGGGATTTGATTTGCTAAAATTTTTATTGTAATTATTTTATCTGTGTTCATGAATGTTACTAGTTTATAGTTTTCTTTTAGTCTTTGGTTTTGGTAACAGGGTAATGCTGGCCTCATAGAATGAGTTGGTAAGTATACCATACCCAGCTAATTTTTGTATTTTTAGTAGAGATGTTTCCTCCATGTTGGCCAGGCTGGTCTTGAACTCCTGACCTCAGGTGATCCACCTGCCTCAGCCTCCCAAAGTGCTGGGATTATAGGTGTGAGCCACTGCGGCCAGCCTGTTTCACATTTCTTAGGGTAGAAGCTGAGGTCGTGGATTTGAAAACTTTCTTCTTTTCTAATACAGGTGTTAAGTGCTACAAATTTCTCTTAAGCACTGGTTTAACAGCATCCCACAAATTTTGATAGTTTGTTTTCATTTTCATTCAGTTCAAAATACCTTCTAATTTCCCTTTCGATTTCTTCGACCCACAGGTTATTTAGAACCGTGTTATTTAGTTTCCAATTTCTTGAGGATTTTAAAAAAAATATGTTACTGATTTCTAATTTATTTCCATCTTGGTCAAAGAACATACTTGCCTTTTTTTTACACTTACTGAAACTTTTTTTATGGCCCAGAATATGGTCTATGTTGGTAAATGTTCCATATGTATTTGAAAAGAATTGGTATTCTGATCTCGTTGAGTCGAATGTTCTAAGTTTATCAAGTTGATAGTGATGCCCAAATCTCCTGTGTCTTTCCTGATTTTCTGCGTGTTCTATTATTGAGAAAGGGGTATTGAAACTTCCAACTATAATTATGATTTGTCTGTTCTCTTTGCAGTTCTCTTAGTTTTTGCCTTCATTTACATACATATACATATATACATATATATATATATTTTTTTTTTTTGAGATGGAGTCTCACTCTGTCACCCAGGCTGGAGTGCAGTGGCACGATCTCGGCTCACTGCAAGCTCCGCCTCCCGGGTTCACGCCATTTTCCTGCCTCAGCCTCCTGAATAGCTGGGACTACAGGTGCCTGCCACTACGCCCGGCTAATTGTTTGTATTTTTAGTAGAGACGGGGTTTCACCATGTTAGCCAGGATGGTCTCAATCTGACCTCGTCGTCCGCCTGCCTCGGCCTCCCAAAGTGCTAGGATTACAGGCATGAGCCACCACGCCCGGCCTGTATATTTTAAAGCTCTGTTACTGGGTAGGGTACATAAACATTTAGGATTGTTATATCCTTTTGATAATGGACTCTTCTATTATGAAAAAATAACGTCCTGTGGGTTTATAACATATGTAAAAGTATGAGTAACATCATCAGAAGGGGAGAAATGGAAGATAACTTAGGCATCTTATTTTTAAGCATAGTTTTCCCTTTGTTTCTGCATTAGATGATTGACCTGAAATGTCATTCAATTTAACTTACTCTCCATCCTCACCCCCTACTTTAGTTATGAGGCAGTAGGAAGAAATGATCTGCCTCGTGGTTTTCTAGAAATATGAAAGTTGAGTCCTTAAGGCTACACAGAAGGAAAGTACCTCCCCAGGACTTCACCCTTCCCATCCGTTCAACAGGCTTTTCGTCTGTCATATCTTCTCTGTTGAAATGGCCATTGACGAAGAGGAGGAAAGGGTTTTTGTTGTGGATTGTTCAGGCACTTCCTTTGGGGTACATGGGGGATGAGTGTTAAATTTGTGGTTTCTCACCTGCTGTTCTGATAGTGGATTTGTGGGAATTCAGGCTTAATTTGGATACCCCGTTAAAGCTTGCTCCTTCAAGTTCTTGTTTCTTCCTAGGAGCCAGCACCACTCTTTGACCTCGCCATGCTTGCCTTAGATAGTCCAGAGAGTGGCTGGACAGAGGAAGATGGTCCCAAAGAAGGACTTGCTGAATACATTGTTGAGTTTCTGAAGAAGAAGGCCGAGATGCTTGCAGACTATTTCTCTTTGGAAATTGATGAGGTATGACAGCCATTCTTATACTTCTGTTGTATTCTTCAAATAAAATTTCCAACCAGGTGCAGTGGCTCATGCCTGTAATCCCAGCATTTTGGGAGGCTGAGGTGGGCAGATGACTTGGGGTTAGGAGTTCGAGACCAGCTGGCCAACATGGTGAAACCCTGTCTCTACTAAAAAAATACAAAAATTAGCCGGGCGTGGTGGCATCCAAGCTGCTTGGGAGGCTGAGGCAGGAGAATCACTTAAACCCAGGAGGCAGAAGTTGCAGTGAGCCAGGATTGCACCACTGCACTCCAGCCTAGGTGACAGAGCAAGACTGCGTCTCAAAAAAAAAAAAACATTCCAAGGTCAGGGCTAGGCCTCCCCTCAGAAGCAGCAAGTGACATATGTGACATCCTCTCCATTCCCTATTTGCATTTCTAGGTTACATAACTGTACTATTATCCATTCATGCCTACTCCTGTTCCCAGGGTGAAGGACCCAGACATGGAGAGTCGAATCCCTGCAGGCCATTGTAAATGAGATTATGCCATTTGCTCCCATTTCTTCTTACTCCTTGATCTTTGGGGCTCTCCATCTTGATGTATTCTTTGGATCATGAACAGATCCAAAGAAAAGGTTGTTCTGCTGTGCTGTGTATCAGGATGAAAAACTCTTTTTAAGTGTGTAGGTCTGCCCCCAGTGCCCAGCCCAATCAAGTAACATGGTCGCCCAGAGTGGCAGAGAGGAGGACAAGGCCTGGGAAAGCACTGGAGAAATGGATTTGTTTAAACTATGACAGCATTATTTCTTGTTCCCTTGTCCTGTCTTTTTCCTGCAAGCAGGAAGGGAACCTGACTGGACTACCCCTTCTGATTGACAACTATGTGCCCCCTTTGGAGGGACTGCCTATCTTCATTCTTCGACTAGCCACTGAGGTCAGTGATCAAGCAGATACTAAGCATTTCGGTACGTGCATGTGTGCTGGAGGGAAAGGGCACATGACCCCCTTTGATATGGAATGATAAAGATGATAAGGGTGGGACAGCTGAAGGCCTGCTCTCATCCTCACTAATATTCATCCCCAGCAATATTCAGCAGTCCCATTTAGAGTTTTAACGCCTAAAATGTCATATTTAGTTTTTTAGCTTTAAGTAGTCTGTGATCTCCATTTAGAATGAAAATGTTTAAATTTGTACCTACTTTGAGGTATTGAATTCTTTGGACCAGGTGAACTGGGACGAAGAAAAGGAATGTTTTGAAAGCCTCAGTAAAGAATGCGCTATGTTCTACTCCATCCGGAAGCAGTACATATCTGAGGAGTCGACCCTCTCAGGCCAGCAGGTACAGTGGTGATGCATATTGGCACCCAAGGACTAGGACAGGCCCTCATACAATCTTTAGGAAATGAAACTTGCCCATCTCTAAAATTTTGGGATTTCTTTGTACCCAACAAGGTTCAAACACAATAGTCAGCTTTTATTCATGAGTTTTACTTCCATCTGCTGATGTAGAACATACCTCCAGAGTGACCTCAGAAATTGTCAAATGTGAAAGCACAAGCCATCACAGTGAGAAACAGGAGGCTGAGTTAGATTGTCTAAGGCTGGAGAGTCCATATACTCCCACTGTTAGCTCTGAAGTGTGTAGCCAGTCTTCAGATTCTGGATCAGTCGCCCCCGTGTCTCTTAGCTTTTTGCCTTACTCTTTATCCGACCACTGCCCTGCCAGGAAAACAAGGCTCTGTAACTCCTCTTACAGGTCAACTTGACACAAAAAGGGTGCCTGGATTCCTAATGTTTCATTGTCACTTTTCCCAGTCAGATGATAATGCTTTTCAAATCAACATATATTTTGGGGGAAGTTGGAGGGGAGAGTTGAAATATTCTAAGCATCAAAGGGTAGCCCACTTTAATCAGAGTATGACCCCTGATTGCTCACAGTCATCTCCTGAGCAGTGCGAGCCAGTTTCAGATGAGGAGGCTGAAGGCCGCTCAGGCATGCTCAAGGATTCCAAGTCTGTAGGTGGGAGGGCAGAGATTTAGTCCTGTTGGCCAAAGCCTCTAGGGAGTTTCCTACTCCAGTGGAGGAGGCAACACTTACCAAACTCTGTGGAAACTATCTCATTTGATTGGAAGTTTTACCTCAGGCAAAGGAAGGACAGTTGAGAAAGAATATTTTCTTACAAATGAGACAGCTAAGGCTTACAAGAAGGAGGGGAATAATGAGGCAAAATAATCCTCATTAATATTTTCATTCCTCCCCTGGGGATTAGAACTACTTTCAGACCCAATTTTAATGGTAAGTTAGGTACTTCCTACGGTTGCCATCCAAATATCAGTCAGGATCAGATATGATGTTAGCTCCTGCTACAATAAAACCATTGTCTCCCTGAGTGAAAACAAAGGTTCCACAGGAGACAGTCCCACAGAGCAGTGGCTTCTTTTCCCCCCTTAAAAACCTCATGTTGGCTGGACACAGTGGCTCACACCTGTAATCCCAGCATTTTAGGAGGCTGAGGTGGGAAGATGGCTTAAGCCCTGGAGTTTGAGGCTGTATTGAGCTATGATCACGCCACTGCCCTCCAGCCTGGGTGACAGAGCAAGACCTTGTCTCTAAACAAACAACAACAAAAAATCCTCTTGTGTTCAGGCATGTGGGATCCCTGAGAGGCTGGTGCACAAGATCCACTTCAAAAGCCCTAGATAACACCAAGTCTTTCCAGGCTCAGTGCACATCCCATCAGCCAGGACACCAGTATATGTTGGGATGCAAACAGGGAGGCTTATGACAGCTAATGTGTTTTCCAGAGTGAAGTGCCTGGCTCCATTCCAAACTCCTGGAAGTGGACTGTGGAACACATTGTTTATAAAGCCTTGCGCTCACACATTCTGCCTCCTAAACATTTCACAGAAGATGGAAATATCCTGCAACTTGCTAACCTGCCTGATCTATACAAAGTCTTTGAGAGGTGTTAAATATGGTCATTTATGCACTGTGGGATGTGTTGTTCTTTCTCTGTATTCCGATACAAAGCGTTGTATCAAAGTGTGGTATACAAAGTGTACCAACCTGAGTGTTAGTAGCACTTAAGACTTACACTTGCCTTCTAGCTGGTAGCATTCCTTTATACACGGTGGATTAATTATAAATAAATAGTTAGATGTATCCTAACATCATTTCTTATTTAATTTTATTATTTATATATTGTGTCAGTTCAGATGCCAAAAAGAGCTCTCGAACATGTCGCAGGCTCTGACGGCGCTGACCGTGGAGAAGGCTGGATTTGATCATCTAGTGTCTTCAGTAACCAAAGCTAATTATTAAGGAAAAAACCTTGAAGAAAGAAAATAGTCCTTACTTCATCTATAATGAGTTTTTGGTTTTTGAGGTTTTTTCTTTTTTTTTTTTTTGAGAGTGAGTCTTGCTCTGTTGCCCAGGCTGGAGTGTGGTGGCATCATCTTGGCTCACTGCAACCTCCGCTTCCCAGGTTCAAGCAATTCTCCTGCCTCAGCTTCCCAAGTAGCTGGGGTTACAGGCGCCTGCCACCACGCCCAGCTAATTTCACTATGCTGGCCAAGCTGGTCTTGAACTCCTGACCTCAGGTGATCCTCCTGCCTCGGCCTCCCAAAGTGCTGAGATTACAGGCATGAGCCACCACAGCCGGCAAAAGGATGAATTTTTAAGTTAGCCCACTTTGTTAATGACTATGAGTACTAATAGCTTAAGATAAAGAAGTTTCTAGGTAATCTTTTTTGAAGGATGATGTAAAAATATAAACTTAAACTGTGAGTGACAAAATAAGCTTCCTTAATATTAGCCTACATTTAGAGAAATGGAGCATTCAGCATGGGAAGGAAGAATGTCTATGGTTTTAAGGTAAAATCCAGATTCCAAGACTCAGTGAACAAAGTTCAGTGATAAAGAACAGACTACTCTCATCTTATGAAGAAATGGAGCAATTTCACTTGGAAAGACTAGGACGACAGAATGTTACAGACATATTTATTGTGCCACAAAATAGGCAAGGTCAGTTTTGAACAATAACAACTCCACAAAGTAGACCAGGACATCTCAGAAGTGAGGTTCCATGAGCCCAGGTGGGGCACAGGCTGAGTGACCTTTAGTGGAGAGGAATAGGGGGTTTTCTGAGCTTCAAGAGCTGGGCCACACAGTATGTTGGTTCTAGCTGGGATGGAGTTCTAGAATAAACCTGCACTTTAGAACACCTTTCCACCCACCCCCAACCACACAACTTGCTACTGAAAATGTATAGGCTGAGGCACAATGGCTCATGCCTATAATCCCAATACTTTGGGAGGCTGAGACAGGCAGATCACTTATGGTCAGGAGTTCAAGACCAGCCTGGGCAACATGGTGAAACCCTATCTCTAATAAAAATACAAAAATTAGCAGGGTGTGGTGGCGGGCACTTGTAATCCCACCTACTTGGGAGACTGAGGCAGGAGAATCAAGCTTGAACCTGGAAGGCAGAGGTTGCAGTGAGCCAAGATCATGCCACTACACTCTAGCATGGGTAACAGCACGAGACTGTCTCCCCCCCAAAAAAAAAGAGGCCAGGCACAGTGGCCCACGCCTGTAATACCAGCACTTTGGGAGGTCGAGGCGGGCGGATCACTTGAAGTCAGAAGTCCAAGACCAGCCTGGCCCACATGGCGAAACCCCGTCTCTACTAAAAATACAAAAATTAGTCGGGCCTGGTGGTGCACACTTGTAGTCCCAGCTACTCAGGAGGCTGAGGCAGGAGAATCACTTGAACCTAGGAGGCAGTGGTTGCAGTGAGCCGAGATCGTGCCATTGCACTCCAGCCTGGGTGACTGAATGAGACTCTGTCTCAAAAACAAAAAACAAAGAAAATGTATAGAAAATCATCTCAATTCAGGAGATTGGTATCCATATTTTTTAAATGGCTAGTTAAAAAAGGAACAAATATTAGAGATTTTATTCACTTTTGAATTATCTTTTTAAAGTCCACTTTTATTATCTTATGTGCCTTTAGTCACTAGATTTTCCCCAATATATTTTCTATGTAAGCACTTTAAAGATACAATAATCATTTCAATAAAACCACCTGGGTACTAAGAGCAAAAGAGAATCATAAATTCTGCAAAGTAATTGCACTTCATGATTTAAAAAAACCTCTTGGACAGGGTACCTCTGAAGATGAAACTAAATTCTTTAAAAGTTCTACATTCCAGGTTGTTGTTCCTCGAGAAGGAGACAAAAGAAGAGGGATGTGGTTGCCATGATTTGTTTTAAAGTCTCCTGTAACAAAATGAACATGTCAGTAGCCAATTGTGGTTGGCAAAAGGGTGTATTTAATAGAATCTGCAGGCAGATTTCCTATCTGCCCACCGTGCCCTACCCTCCCCCTTTGGGTTTGTTTGAGGTTTCATTCCACAAATAAGCAGCAGATAAAATACTTTACAAGGTACAGCACAGTTGTATTGAAGAAAAAAGGACCCAACTCTTACTTTAAGAGTATTAGGCCTGGACTTCCCCTGCCCCATGCAATAAAGCGAGTTTTATATACACTCCCCCATATGTTTTTCTAACATTTTCTTATATAAATTTAAATATTTTACCAAAAAAAGGCTTTTTTCCTCCAAACATATAAATTTGAGTGAAACATAGATTCCCCACCCAAGAACTTGTTTCTTCACTAAAATACAAATGTTGTCTGATGTTAAGGGTAAATGTCTTTTGACCACTGGAGATCACTGAAGTCTGAACTGCACCGTGGAGAAGGCACTTGTGTTTTCTGAGGTCTCCAACAAGGATCTCAGTAAGCACTCATAGAACTGCTGTCTGTCCTCCAGAACCTGTGCCAAGGCCTCCGAGTGCCCAGTTACTGAGGCAGCTGGGGAAAAATGTTGAGTAAACATGATTCTACAATTATGGAGATAAAAAATAAAAACAGCATGGACTGGTTCTAGCCTAGAATCAAACTACAACAAAATCCAAAGTGTTCATTCATGAAGATTCAAACTGGCTTCATTCTCTCATAAATTATAAAATACAAAGGTGGCTGTTTTAATGACAAAACTCAGTACTAAAAGGGGTCTGTGTCAATGGACAAAAGTCAGTCCCTCTAGGGAGGGCCCCAAGGAGCATCACCCAGGTTGAAGGGTGGTTTTCCTACTGCTGGGCCAAAAGTGCTGTCCTGTTGGCCTTCATCTTCTCCAGCCGCTTGGCCAGGTGGCTGTTGGTCATCTCCATCTCCTCAATCTTGTCCAGTGCTGTTCGTAACTGGAGACAGGGAGAGCGCAGTCACTACATGTGGTCAGAAACAGCATCCAGTGCTACTCTATTTTCAACCTCCTGGGAAATGAAAGCACTGCTAATTGTGATGGCCTTGCGCAGGACCCACAGCCTCATTTTTTCTGTCAGAGGTGTTAAATGATGATACTGAGGATTGTTTATTTGTTTTAATCACAGAAAGGATATATAGAAGTTGGAGAAATAGACCTGATCTGAAGCAGAAAAAAACTATCTTTTTACTTATTATCTAATTGACCAAAACATAAAAGTAAATGGCAGTCACTATGTAGGTCAAAAACCAACACAAATTAGTTAAGTGACTCCACTGCTGTTTCCTTAAGTATCACATTTCTTACACAGCTAAGAATTTATTTCCAAAAGATTTTTTCTTTTTAGGAATGTATTCTCCAAGAAGCATATTAAAAGAAGTACCTCTCGTTGTAGCTTCCTTTTTTCTGCTTTCAGTTCATCTTCAACTTTCTCAGCATTCTCAGCAGCAGTTTTATATCTCAGAACCTGTCCCTCAAGCCGGCTAATCTGTAAGTATGAGAACATAGGCCTCTAGTACTAGGCACTAGAAGTCACCACTTTTGGTAGCCAAGATGGAAATACAATGTCATTATAAATGTGAAGTAATCTAACACTAACAAGTCCCCTAAGGGTGAGTCATAAGTCCTCTCAGAACTCAATTGCTATTTATAAACCAAGAAATGTCCCCAGAGAGGTTTACAGCTGTAGAGTCATTTTAGGGCCAATTTCCCATGCTAAGTTTTATTATGACCATATTGTTTAAGTGCCAAAGCAATATAGGAGGAGACTCACTAAATGGAAAAGTTCTTAGACTTTTTGGAATGTGTAAGGGATTTTGTTACAAATGATGATCTTGAATTCTATTGAAATATCTACAAAGAACAATGACAGCTATAGTTTCCTATGTTTTTAGAGAAAACAGAAGGCTAAAATGCCCCAATAAGTGCTCTCTGCTGGCTTTTCTATTTTAATACAGAACTATTGTTGATCCAACTGCAAAGGCAACCCAGGCACTCATGGGGTTGTTAGCCACTTAGATGCAGGAAGGACATTTAAATCACTTGGTACCATATAGAAGTACTTACACTTTGCTCCAAGGTGGTTATATCCTGTTCTGCTTTTGAAAGCTTAAATTTGTATTCGCTAATTTGTCTATTGGCATCTCCTAGAACAGAAGAAGACAATAAATTATCTTCACCTGTCAGAGATGACGGTATGAGGGTATGAGCCATCAGGCAGTCGAGAGGACCATGCAGTCTTAAGATTACAAAATACAGGCTGGGCGCGGTGGCTCACACCTGTAATCCCAGCATTTTGGGAGGCCAAGGTGGGCGGATCACGAGGTCAAGAGATCGAGACCATCGTGGCCAACATGGTGAAACCCTGTCTCTACTAAAAATACAAAAATTAGCTGGGCGTGGTGGCACAGGCCTGTAGTCTCAGCTACTCAGGAGGCTGAGGCAGGAGAATCATGTGAACCTGGGAGGCGGAGGTTGCAGTGAGCCGAGATCGTACCACTGCACTCCAGCCTGGCGACACAGTGAGACTCCACCCCCCCGCCCCCCCAAAAAAAATTGCAAAATACAAATGCACACACAACAACCATAGCATCTTCAGCAGCCCAGCTTCTGGACTATATACTACAAGATGCTCTAGCATGTATGTTACTACAGTATCCCTTGCAGCAAGAGTTAGAAGAAAATTCATTCTTTACCCTATGATATGTGTGAGCAGGGCTTGAGAAAGGAGCCCTGCCAATTCAGCAGCAGCCCCTACTATCCTTTTGTGTAACCTTGTGGAGCCTCCATGCCCACAGTACTGGGCCCTCTCATTCCCTGAACCCGGCCCCATACCTTCCCATCTCCCAGGTTTTGCTTCTGCTATCCAATACTGTAAGGGTCCTTTTCTCCCACCTCTGACTTAAGTCTTAACCTTCAAGGACAAGCTCAATTTCACCTCTTTCATGACTCTCCTTAGTTAATTATAACTTCTTCCCTTGCTGTATTTTATTGGCATTTTTATGACATCTGTCATGCTTTTTAAACATCGTATATGTAAGTAAGGAGAGGGGCCCTGTCTTGGCCTTCCTAAATCTACCTCTGTACCTAGCCAAGTGCTCTGCACATAGTGTATGCCTAAATACATATATGTTGGAATAAATGCTGTTCAGTAACGTGATGATGTGTTATGGGTAGAGCTATAAGTTATTAGATGAACATCTGACCTAGGAAGTAACTCACTTAAAATGAAAAGTTTAGAAATGATGGCAGGGGACTTTTAAAAATCCCTGCAAGAATCCAAGTTTAGCAAAAATCAGTCTTTAGCATGATTAGAGTATTAAGATTTGCAAAAGATAAACCAAATCTAACATACCACAGGAAATATTCAGATTATCTAACTTAAGAACTTTGCTACATTTCCACATGACCAAGGTTACAATTACTTATACAGTCTTCAATGTGAGAGGTTTTTCTTTTTCTTTTTCTTTTTTTGAGACGGAGTCTCGCTCTGTTGCCCAGGCTGGAGTGTAGTGGCGCGATGTTGGCTCACTGCAAGCTCTGTCTCCCGGGTTCACACCATTCTCCTGCTTCGGCCTCCTGAGTAGCTGGGACTACAGGTGCCTGCCACCACGCCTGGCTAATTTTTTGTATTTTTAGTAGAGACAGGGTTTCACCGTGTTAGCCAGGATGGTCTCGATCTCCTGACCTTGTGATCCGCCCACCTCAGCCTCCTAAAGTGGCGAGAGGTTTCTCTAATTGGACAATTACTGTCACCTTAAAAGGAACAGGGTTGCCATCTCCCCAAAAGCCGTATCTGGTAGTGAAAGAGAAGTATTCCTATTTCTGAGCTCTAAAACAAGCTTCAGGATCTTATTTTTAAATTGTTATCCTCAGCAATCTATTATCCAAATGTACTGCTTCCTTCTCACTCTCCAAACCACCTTTCCCTTCCTGTTTTCAAAAGTTTAAGTCTCTTATCTCAGTAATTTCATGTGTGTTTTGAAATCCCATTCCAAAACACTCACATAATAGGCAAGGCATTGTCCAGAACCGAGAGTTGCTATACTCCTGGTCTTCTGGTCCAGGGGAGCTGCTTGCTTTTGTCTTTGCCAGCTTTCCCACAGTTCTGCAAAGCTCACTTTGTTCTACACCTCCTCCCTGGGTACTTTACCTTCTGCAAATACCAGCTATACAACACCTACCTACTCTAGGAAGTATTCACACATAAATGCAAGCCCATTCCCCCTAAATCTGTTTCCTTTTAAATTTGCTGCTTCGGGACAATCTCTCAGATCTATCCCCTACCCTCTCTTTAAGACTGCTGACAGCTACTGAACTGGTTCAGGCTCACCACTGTAGTAGCTTCCTGACTAGTCAGCCTGCCTCTTCCCATGTCCTTGTTCTCATCTACCCCCAACACCAAAATGACATTCTTGAATAAAATATTCACCAGGAAATGTCACAAGTGTCCTAACTGATGTCCAATAGAAAAGATAATACCAATATCAAAAGTTAGTATTAATAAGCCTTAATCCAAAAAGTATTTTCTCTTTTTTTTTTTGAAGAGACAGGTTTTCACCACTTGCCCAGGCTGGTCTCGAACTTCTGAGCTCAAGCAATCCACCACCTCAGCTTCTCCAAATGCTGGGATTATGGGCGTGGGAGACCACGCCTGGCCCCGGGAAGTCTTTTCTTGGCAGCCCATCTCAGAAGGTTTACATGAAAAGTCCATGGAATAAACAAAATTTTAATACTAGTTATCAGAAAAGTCACTATTCTTATTGGAAAAATACAAATCTCCTCTGTCTCAGAATTACACATAATCACTAACAAAGGGTAACTACAAATTCCTGCTGAAATCTTCCTACTATGGGAATTAGTGTGACTACAGTGATCATTTTATTATGAGGTCAAAAGTAGAAAGTGAGAAAAACCGGAATAATCTGGGTAAAATGAATAGACTTTATTTTGTGGACTTATTTTAAATTTCATCTAATAAAGATAAACTTGGATTAACAAAAATACTTCTAGGAAAATTCTGACACTATGCAATTCAGTGTGAAGTAGTTCCAAATAGATTCCTCCAATTATCCAAGATAAATTCCAGAGGAAAAACTTTAATGGGGAAGGGTGCTTGCTGTACGGGAGCTTAAAGATGACACATGGGTATAGAAAAGGACAGTGCCAGGTTGTCAAAAGGCTTTTCACTATGTGCAAAAAGTTCCTAGAAATCACTTTACCCAGAAAGGAACATTATCCCCTGAAGCACACAGGCTAGTGAAGCCTCTATTCAGCTATCTTACTGACTAGGACTGTTTTTCTGGACTAGCCAAGGACTAACCAATCTTTGTAGCATAGCTCTTCTTAAGAAAACCATATTACGGCCGGGCACGGTGGCTTACGCCTGTAATCCCAGCACTCTGGGAAGCTGAGGCAGGTGGATCACCTGAGGCCAGGAGTTCGAGACCAGCCTGGTAAATATGGCGAAACTCTGTCTCCGCTAAAAACATAAAAAATTAGCCAGGCACCAGGTGGCAGGTGCCTGTAATCCCAGCTACTCCAGAGGCTGAGGCAGGAGAATTACTAGAACCCAGGAGGCAGAGGCTGCAGTGAACTGAGATTGTGCCACTGCACTCCAACCTGGGTGACAGAGCAAGACTCCCGTCTCAAAAAAAAAAGAAAAGAAAGAAAAGTACTACAAGACACCAGCAACCTGCTGACAAACCCACCCCTGGGACACAGTCTATATACGACTGGGACTGACCTGTCCCCTGGTACCTACTCTGCATTTCGATGAACTGCAAGTCTGAGCCATTCTGCAGTCCTGCCAGGTCGCCCACTGTGCCATCATTCCTGGAGCACTTCTGTCGTTCCTCCTCTAACTGAAGCTTCAGTTTTCTAATCTGAAATGAAAATAAAGGTTCATCAGCAAGATCCAATCTCTCAAATGAAGCCGATGCTTATTCTGTGGTCACATCATAGAACAAAGCAGACCCTTATCATATCAGCCACATTCATTCAAAACCTATTTTCTTGAGTGCCTAATAGGAGACACCCATTGTCCTAGGTGCTAAAGATAAGCTATGAACAAACATCAAAAAGAGCAAGCCCCAGGACCAGGTGTCCCAATAAAAAATAGCCAGATTTTAAATTTGTGTCTGCTTTATGGAACAGTACATCTTTGGGGTATTTTTTGTTACTTTTGTTTAAAATGGAAAATTCCAGCCAGGCACAGTGGCATGTACCTATATATCTGGCTACTTGGGAGGCTGAGGCATGAGGATCACATGAGCCCAGGAGTTCGAGACCAACCTGGGAAACATAGTGAGACCTCATCTCTAAAAAAATAAAAATATAAACAGTTAATTGATAGGGTATATTCAAGGGATTATTTCTTAAAATGGAAGATTCCATGAGCAGTTTTTTGTTGTTTACTTTTAGACATACGTTAAATCTTCTTAGAAAACTTTCTGTATATAAAAATAATTGGGGCCAGGAGTGGTGGCTCACGCCTGTCATCCCAGGACTTCGGGAAGCCAAGGCGGGCGGATCATGAGGTCAAGAGTTCGAGACCATCCTGGCCAACATGGTGAAACCCTGTCTCTACTAAAAATACAAAAATTAGCTGGGCGTGGTGGTTCATGCCTTTAGTCCCACCTACTCGGGAGGCTGAGGCAAGAGAATCACTTGAACCTGGGAGGTGGAGGTTGCAGTGAGCAGAGATCACATAACTGCACTCCAGCCTGGTGACAGAGTGAGGCTCTGTCAATAATAATAATAAGAATAAGAATAAGATATATAGAGATGACTCCCCCGCTGTCCTTAACTCCATCAACAGGGGTCAAAGGGAAGCCTCTACACTAAGATTAAGTTTGCCACTCCCCAATGGGAAAAGGGTAAGCTCTATATTGGGACTAACTATACTTCCCAGACACCTCTGCCCTTTCAACACACAGGGTCACCGTCATTAGCTGCCTTGAGAGAACCAGGACTGATTTCATTGTCTCCATCATTCCTATTTATGTGCATCTCGCAAAGGGTCATATTCTTCCTCTGCACTCTTCCTCACAGGGTCTGTAGGACCACTAACCTTCATCTCCTAACCTTTCCCAATGCCTGAAACTTTCCCACTGTGCCCTCTAGAATTAACAGTCCATCATCAGCAAATGCCCTCTGTCTTCAGTCTTTTCTCTGAGCAGATGAGAACCCTCTCCCTTAAGAATCCTGCTGCTTCTGCAGCTCTCTCAAACACTGTTTTTTTTGTTTTGTTTTGTTTTGTTTGTTTGAGACAGGGTCTTGCTCTGTGGCCGAGACTGGAGTGCAGTGGTGTGATCTCAGCTCACTGCAACCTCCGCCTCCTGGGTTCAAGCGATTCTCCTGCCTCAGCCTCCCAAGTAGCTGGGATTCCAGGTGCATGCCACCACACCTGACTAATTTTTGTTATTTTTAGTAGGTGGGGTTTCATCATGTTGGCCAGGCTGGTCTTGAACTCCTGACCTCAAGTCATCCGCCCACCTCGGCCTCCCCAAGTGCTGGGATTACAGACATGAGCCACCATGCCCGGCCCTTTTTTTTGGTACTTCCACAGTCTCCTACTACTGAACCTAGAGATGGAATAGGTGTCCTCTTGCTTTCCTTGCTGGTATTTTCCCTACATCTTCCCTAAAAGTCCCAGGTCTTAATCTCATCTCTTCAAATTATATACACTAACTACTTATCATTGCCAAAATCCCATTCCTTCATCACCATTTATTAAATAGCTCCCAACTTGCACTCCCTCTAGACGATTCCTGTCTTAATTTCTGGCAATTTCAATGTATATCTAAGTAGAGGATCTCCCTGACAAATGATCTCTCAATTTCTGGTACACCTCCTCATATGGTGAAATGTATTCCCCAGTGCTGAAGGTGGGGCCTGGTAGGAGGTATCTGGGTCATGGGGCAGATCCCTCATGAATGGCTTTGCACCGTTCCCTTGGTGATGAGTGAGTTCTCGCTCTGGTAGTTCACACAAGATCTGGTTGTTTAAGAGTGTACATCACCTCCCCACTCACTCACTCTGGCTTCCTCTCTTGACATATGATGTGCCTGCTCCCCCTTCACCTTCTGCCGTGATTAGAAGTTTCCTGAGGCCGACTGGGCACGGTGGATCATGCCTGTAATCCCAGCACTTTGGGAGGCCGAGGTGGGTGGATCACCTAGGTCAGGAGTTCAAGACTAGCCTGGCCTAAGGCCTCAGGAAAATGAGCTCAGAAGCTGAGCAGATGCTGACACCATGCTTCCTGTACAGCTTGCAGAACTACAGCCAATTAAACCTCTTTTCTTTTACTTTTTTTTTTGTTTTGAGACAAAGTCTCACTCTGCCACCCAAGGCTGGAATGTAGTGGTGCAATCTTGCCTCACTGCAGCCTCCGCCTCCCTTCTGCCTCAGCCTCCCAAGTGGCTGGGACTACAGGCACCTACCACCATGCCCGGCTAATTTTTGTATATTTTTAGTAGAGTTGGGGTTTCACCATGTTGGCCAGGCTGGTCTCGACTCCTGACCTCAACCACCTGCCTCAGCCTCCAGAAGTGCTGGGATTACAGGCATGAGCTGCCATGCCCAGTCAAACCTCTTTTCTTTATAAATTACCCAGCTTCAGGTATTCCTTTATAGCAAAGCAAAAAATGGACTAACCCACCTCCCTTCCAAGGATCTTGCCATCTATCCCTTCTTGCCCTCAGCTACTCACTCCAACAATCATATACTAGATCTTATCATTAGACAATTGTAATCCCTACACAATTTAGTTCCATGTATCCTCTCTCTAACCACCATTCCTCATCTTTCTAGGTCTTTCTCTCTAGACCCGAATTCCAACAACCCTTCAACCACACTGGTACCACTAATCTACAGATTACATCATCTTTCTACTGTACCTTGATGTGTTCCTGAATATCTCCCAAATCCTCTTCATCCAGTTTAATTTCAAGGTCCATCATTATAATCATTTTCTTACATACTCCCTCACCTCTCCTGCCCCATTAATACTGTCCTGGTAAAATCTAGCTCTCTACCCACTCCATGCCTGCCCCTATGCAGCTGTAAGTAGCCAGAGAAACACATATAATAAATGCATTCACACAAACCTTCTAACATATCATATAATACTGTTTATTGTCTGATGTCTTCCTACTAGAATGTCCCTCAGGCAGGAATATTTTTCTAAACTAACGTATTCACTGAAATATCCCAGTGCCTAGAATAGTGCATGTTAAATAGTAGAATCTCACTCAAACATTTGTTGAATGACTGAATAGGAGTTCCAAAATAGAGAACACAGAATATGGGAGGGGAAAAAATCAGTAACAAAATCATTCAAGAAATCTTCCCAGAACTAAAGTATGGGAGCTCCTAGAATTGACAGGGGCCCAGCATCACACATGAAAACTTCAAATCACATCGCTATCTTCAAATTACACCAGAACACTAGAGAGAAAGAGAATAGGATACAACCTTCTACAAAGAGGAGAAAAATAGATCACAAATCAGAAAAAATCAGAACTCAAAATGTTCATGAAAACTCAACAGCCATACTTGAAGTCACAGCACAATGAAGAAATGTCTTTTTAAAAAATCTTAAGGAGGGTGCTGACGAGTTGATGGGTGCAGCACACCAACATGGCACATGTATACATATGTAACAAACCTGCACGTTATGCACATGTACCGTAGTACTTAAAGTATAATAAAAAAAAAAAAAAAAAATCTTAAGGAGAACAATGGCAACTCAGGATTCTCTGCCTAGCCAAACTATTTTAATCAAGTAAGAGGGTAGAATGAAGACATCTTCAGGCCTGCAAGGTCATGAAAAATTAACAATCCACAAACCCTCTTCTCAGGAAGCTACTGAAAGATGTACCAAAATAAGAAAATAAATAAGGAGAAAGACATGAGATACCGGAAAAAGGGAACCCAACCTAAATCATATGCAAAGAAAATCCCCAGATGCCAATGAAGGGTGACCACATCTATGTACCAAGAGAGCAAGCCATTAGTTTAGAAAGGGACAAGTCAGATGCACCAAGATTCAACAAACTGGAACTGAAAGAATGCCAGATGCATCTGAAACTGAGTGGGTTTAATCTACTGTTGGAGATTCTGTGGCTAAATTGACGATAGAAAACCAAGCAAATACAAAGAAAAACCATAACATTAACTTAGAGGAAACTAATAGTTCCAAGGGAGATGATCCTAGAATGCAACCTGGCTCCACTGTGAGTAGTGTTTAGAGGGTCCTAATGACACAAGCAGACTGGAATTATACTGTTCCTTTATTAGGAGGATTTGGGATTGGAAAATATGTATGTGTGTGGCAGGGACAAAGGATGAAAAACAGCTAAACCTTCATCTTCCATAAAAGGATGTCAATATAGAATACCTGAAGCAGAACAATCAAGACACAACACAAGTATGTTACACAGAGATACAAGGACAGTACACAAGAATCAGCTAAAAGCATTTAACAGAAATGGTCAGGGGTGAGGACAGAGGAGCCAGGCCAGGGGATTGCTGTGTTCATAACAAGCTTTGTAGAAAACCATATGACTCCTTAACCTATGTGTCCTTAAAAAAATGTTTTAAGAACAGAAAATAACAAAGAGGTAAAATATGAATTATCTATCCTTCAAATCTCCCTTGAGTACTGATGTTTGAAATAAGCATATTTCTTTTTAATGAACATTTCAATTAGCTAGTATTTTACCATGTAACTTCGTTAAAATTATTTTACACTCCATTAAGAATGCCTTTACCTGTGACAGTAGTTCTTCCTTCTCTCCAGCAAGTTTTCGTAGCCTTACATCTAAAACAAATGAAAAAGATCGTAAACTAAATATGATGTAGTATATAAACAAAAAATTTTCAAACTCATAAACAGCTAATATTATCTGATAAATTACATTACTTACAGCTCTGAATATCTGAAGAAATAAAGGTGTTAATAGCATTACAGAAAAGTTCTTAACTCTCTAAAACATATTTCCACACAACTGATACTTATCAGGGCACCAAATGCAACATTTGTTCCCCACAGCAGTGATTTGCCACTTAAAGACAAACTGAAGTACAAAGGAGGTCATTTCCTTGTTTCAAGCTTTCACTAGTAGACAACTCAAATGTCAAGTGTGCTCCCAAAGGCTGAGCCCTTAGCGGGAGAGATCCAAGTATGTGAAAGAAGATGGGGTAAGAGCAGGACTGGGCAAAGGAAGCTGGAGGAGAGAAAAGAGAGGAGCACAATGCTGGAAGAAGCGAAGTCCCCAAAAGCTAGTAGGGAGGGAAGGGGACCCACTCCAAGATGTTGGCAGCTGGGCCAGGTGTGGTGGTTCACACCTGTAATCCCAGCACTTTGGGAGGCCTAGTTGGGTGGATCACTTGAGATCAGGAGTTTGAGGCCAGCCTAGCCAAAATCGTGAAACCATGTCTCCAATAAAAAATACAAAAATTAACTGGGCGTGGTGGCAGGTGCCTGTAATCCCAGCTACTCAGGAAGCCATCTGAACCTGAGAGATAAGAGGTTGCACATTGCAGTGAGCTGAGATCACGCCACTGCAATCCTGCCTAGGCGACCAAGTGAGACTCTGTCTCAAAAAAAAAAAAAAAAAGATGTGGGCATCCATGGGTGGATCTGTGGCTTGGTAGCAGCATCAGGGTTCATTCCTGGCCTCTGGAGATTTGACTCTTCCCAAGCCTGCATTAAAATAGGCCCCTTCAGCTGAGGAGACACTGTTGTTCACTTAAAAAAGCAGCTGACACCTGACTGACCACTACCCTCTGTAAACGATGAGGGTCACAGCCAAATACAGATTTTGGTTTCTTCTGCACCTTTCAAGCAGGTCTGCCTGCTGGGACCTGCGGACGAGGGAAACAACAGCAGGGAAACACCCTGGGCTGCCTATAGCCAGACTCTCGTTCCATTCTCCAGATCTCTCTTGCTCACCCAGCATCTTGCTTTATTCAAATGTGATTGTAAGGCCCTTTATTCAAAGGGCCTTACAATCACATTTCTGGAATGCTCCACATTAGAGAATGTGCTTACTAACTTTTAAAATGTTTTTCAGTTTGCTTTACACTTATATCTCTCACTCCTCTAAGAAGCTTACACATATATGAAAACAAGATGAAAAATGAAAAAAGATTGTTTTTTAAAAAATAAAAGTGAGCTAATGATACAGTATCTATCTGTACCATTTTTCTTCCTCTAGAGTAGATTTCTTAGTGGGGTCAATAGATGGGCGACTTTCGTTTCTTGGAGAGAGGTGTCAGCAACTTTGTTTCCTGGAGAGAGGTGTCAGATTCTCAAAGGGTTAAATTTAAGAGGTTTAGACTTTAAGAGTCTGGGGGCCGGGCGCGGTGGCTCAAGCTGTAATCCCAGCACTTTGGGAGGCCGAGACGGGTGAATCATGAGGTCAGGAGATCGAGACCATCCTGGCTAACACGGTGAAACCCCGTC
>NC_045435.1:99578272-99578518 GCF_002776525.5 Piliocolobus tephrosceles | reverse complement strand
AGGTCAGGAGATCGAGACCATCCTGGCTAACACGGTGAAACCCCGTCTCTACTAAAAATACAAAAACTAGCCGGGCGAGGTGGCGGGCGCCTGTAGTCCCAGCTACTCCGGAGGCTGAGGCAGGAGAATGGCATAAACCCGGGAGGCAGAGCTTGCAGTGAGCTGAGATCCAGCCACTGCACTCCAGTCTGGGCGACAGAGCGAGACTCCGCCTCAAAAAAAAAAAAAAAAAAAAAAAAAAAAAAA
>NC_045435.1:99536617-99578172 GCF_002776525.5 Piliocolobus tephrosceles | reverse complement strand
CAGCTACTCAGGAGGCTGAGGCAGGAGAATGGCGTGAACCCGGGAGGCGGAGCTTGCAGTGAGCTGAGATCCGGCCACTGCACTCCAGCCTGGGCGACAGAGCAAGACTCCGTCTCAAAAAAAAAAAAAAAAAAAAGAGTCTGGGAAGCCCTGCTCTGAAAGTCACACTTCTCTCCTATCTGTCTTTTTGGTCATCTGTTTCTTGGCTTAAGAAATGTGGTGGAAAAGAGGTACAGAACCCTGGGGTAAGTACTGGAACATAAAACCAGATGTTCCAAGGATGAGAAACTTATAGCACACTTGAGAAGTCTCCTGCTAGCCTACTGCTCCCCTAGCACAGGTATACTAGACTATCTCTTTGCAGAAAAGTTTGTAGTTAAGTAAAAAACAATGCGTATAGGCCCATAGTACTTCCATCCACGGGACTTAAAGTTACACTTATTGCCTTACAATGACACAGATGCTGGTTTCCCAAGGTCAAGGATGTCTGAAGAAAATGGGCCAATGTGCCCAGATTCTTCTGGTTAAGGGTCTACTTGAGTCTCAGACAGTCCTTATGCTGTTTTTGTTTTCCAAGCTGGGATATGAAAAAGCAGAAAACCCAATAGGGTAACATTAATCCAAGTCAACATAGCAACCAGTATCTTACCTAATGGCCCTTCTCCTGCTGACTCCAAGACCTGAGCAGCTTCCTGAGACACAACGGTGATGGCTCCAGCCACTGGTTCATGACTGACATCACCATTGGGAGTGCCATCGGGGATTATAACTAAGCCATGTTTCTGCAGGGGGGGAAAACCCACCATCACAAAAGGCCCATATGCAAACAGTAAGCTCTGTGAGGTAACTCTGCAACAATACATGTTTGCTACAGGTAAAACCTGGTTAGAATCAGTTACATGGAATATAGCTCTGTGGAAGAAATAGTTTAAACCTAACAAATCTGGATTAGGGAATAAACATTGTAGTTTGTAGTTAGGCTAGGAAAGATGGCAGGATGAAAAGAAGGAAGACAGCGAGTAAAGCAGTGAGGGACCTGAACTCCAGGCTAATGCTAACATACCTCTCCCGTCTTCACTGTCTCCTGCAGGTCAGCCAGCTCCTCTCTGAGCATATCTCGCTCATTCCTAAGGCAGGCAATGTATTCTTTCTGTTTCTCTAGGGCCTGGTTTTAGGTAAGGTAGCAAGAGAAACAATGGCAGAGAAAAAGAGCAGGTGAAAAGTAGCAGAGAAGTACCTAATTCAAATAAAGATAAAGGCATAAAAAGCAAGGAAGCAGTCAAAAGATTGGAAACAAGCAGTCAGATATGGGAGGAAATACAGAGTTACATGGATATACATCTCCAGAAGAGAGTTCTCATAGAAACTGGTTCTCATGCATCAATTTGGCAAAACATGTTTAATCACATCAAGCAGGGAAATAAATCTTTTACAGTCAATGAAAAAAATAAAACAGGAAAAGGAAGATGAAGAGAGCAGCCAGAGTAAAACAAAGCTTTCCTTACTGACTGCCTCAGTACATTTTTATTTGGTGAACAAAAAGAACCCCACATTTCACGTTTAATTAAACTAGCTTATTCAATAATACAGTTGAGTTTAAAAAAAATAGTTCTGGAATAAAAATAACTATTATACCTAAGATATTTTAATTAAATATTGGTTGTAGATTGTTCTCCAAGTAGTGTGGCAAAATACTCAAATACCACTTAATTCAAAATAGTTAACCTCCAAAAGAATTCAAAGATCAACTTCTGACAATTTAATTAATTATAACTGAGACTCACTGACTTTCTGTTATATTCCCAAAATGTGAAAAAACAAAACACTGACAAAATAAATACAGCAAAGCTATGGAGAGTTACAGAACATGGATTTCAGAATCAGGCTTTTGGGTCCTGGCACATACTCATCCTATGCCTCAGTTTCCTTACCTGAAAAACAGAAGGGATAATAGCACCCATCCCAGAGGCAGAGGCATAAATCAAGGTAAAGCATTGCCTGTAATGCCTAGATAGCAGGCACAGTTCAGGAGAAGCAGGCTGGTGATTTCATTGGTAAATTCCTTGCCATTCCCTTAATCTCACAACTGCCAGCTGAGGACAATGCAGAAGCAGGAACATACTTTGGTTACTGATGAAAAATAAAATCTACTATGAAAAAATAAAATCTAGGCCGGGCGCGGTGGCTCAAGCCTGTAATCCCAGCACTTTGGGAGGCCGAGGCGGGTGGATCACGAGGTCAGGAGATCAAGACCATCCTGGCTAACATGGTGAAACCCCGTCTCTACTAAAAATACAAAAAACTAGCCGGGTGTGGTGGCGGACGCCTGTAGTCCCAGCTACTCGGAGGCTGAGGCGGGAGAATGGCATGAACCCGGGAGGCGGAGCTTGCAGTGAGCCCAGATCGCGCCACTGCACTCCAGCCTGGGCGACACAGCAAGACTCCGTCTCAAAAAAAAAAAAAAAAAAGAAAAGAAAAAAGAAAATCTATTGTAAAAGAAAATAACCCAGAATTAAAAATACACCTAAAGTAAGTAGTCTATGCAGGAATCTGAAAACTGGCCTATCTGAAAAAGCCTTTCCCCACATATTTTTGTTCATATATTTAATGTCTTCTGTCAGCATTCCCATTAATCCAAGAAGTTAAACTACAACAGGTAACTTTCCTCTCAGTTCACTGGGTTTGGAGGTGGGACAGAGAATTGCTGAGAAATTGATAGCTGAATAGTTGGGCAATTTAAAAAATCATTATAATCCTATTTTGCAACCAAATAGGGATCAAATAAATAAGGGATGATAGCAACTACCATTTGTATAGCACAAATTATATGGCAGGCACTATTTTATGTAATTTCTCTCTTATACGTTATTTTGTATTTGAAACCTCTACATATCCTGTGAGGTACTTGTATTATCCCCATTTAACAGATCAGAAAATTGAGGCTCCGAGTGGTTATATTTTTTGCCCAAAGTCACATTAAGTGGCAAAACCAGAAAATGAATCTGGTTGTTTTTGTTTCCAAAGCCCTTAAATAGATTTTTAAATATCACAGCCCTATGGAGGATACATTATATTCCCTTATTGTTAGCCCAGATGATGCTAGGAAAGGAGCCCATAGGGCAAATCCTACTCTTTACTTATCCAAACTGCCATGTCAATATCTGACTTCTTTTCAACAATTTACAGTCACACTATATGCTGTGTCTCAAGTCTGCCTGTGAATTAACAATGTGGGTTTAGCACCATCCAGCTAGTATTAACACTCCATTACATTAATCATTAGTAATAAATGAAACATTAAGAAAACAAAGCACAACAATACTTTCCCATGTGTTGAGTGTCACTTGAGTCTTTATGGGTTAGGTATTTTTGGTTACTGGTATCTGCATGCATAGTTATGTCATGTATCACCACATATAAGTGGGTAAATGATCACTGTCACACATGCTCTATATAAACAACACCACTGAATATAAAAGACCTCTGAGGAACAGGCCAATTTGAAACTAGGAATTCTAGCAAATGATATACATGACATCTGCTCCTCTTCCACATCTTATTGCACTGGATTCTATTTTTACCTTCGGACTTTTTAATTTCCTTTTCCCATAATTATAGATGGGAAAATAAAATACATCCTGTAAATTCACCCATTTCACCACAAAGTTTGAAGACTACTAAAATACCTTATAATTGGATCAAATATATTCACGCTGGATCTAAAATCCTCCATATTACCTGACCATATAACCACTACCCTTGTGTTTGTGTGCAACAATAGCTCCTAGAGTAGATTTTTTTTAGGGTAAAAAGTACATGCTTGTAGAGTTCAAAATAATTCTTTATCCCTGACCTAACCTCAAATCCTACCATCCAGAAGCCAAAAGGATGTGTATAATGGGCTGAACTTTTGGGCAAAGGGTTAATTCTCCACATAATTGTACTGGGGAACAAATATCTTTGGTCAGAATGAAAGTGAGTTTATGCTGGGCTATAGAGATATGCAAGTTCTTTGTATACGCCTATTCTATACATGGGCTCCTGGTGTTTAGAACTGCAGTGGAGCTAGAGACAAGACCACTAATGAACTGAACTTTAATCTGGCAATAATGGACATATTTCTTCATTAAGTTACTAAATGTAAATCTTAAAAATGAAGCTAAAGACAAGTAGTTACTGTCCATACTGAAAATGTGTCTTCTAAAAGTCAAGGGAGGACCACTGCCCTTGTATTATAATGATAACAAATATTGGCAAGGACATGGAGATACTGGAACCCTTGTTCACTAGTGGTGGGAATGTAAAATGGGACACCTGCTACAGAACACAGTATAGCTGTTACTCAAAAAAATTAAACACAGAATTACTATAAGATCCAGCAATTCCACTTCTGGGTACATACCGAAAACAACTGAAGGCAGAGTCTTGAAGAGTTATTTGAATACCCATGTTCACAGCAGCATTATTCACAATGGCCAAAAGGTAGATGTGTCGATATATCAACAGAAGAATGTGGTATATACATACAATGGAAAATGATTCAGCCTTAAAAGGGATGGACATTCTGACATATGCTGCAACATGAGCCTTGAAGGCATTATGCTAAGTGAAATAAATCAGATACTGTATGATTCCACTTATATGAAATACCTAGAGTAGTCAAATTCAGAGACAGAAAGTGGAATGGTGGTTGCCAGGGGTTTGGGAGAAGGGACTGAATGGGGAGTTGTTTAATGGGTACAGATTTCAGCTGTGGAAGATAAAAAAGTTCTGATGGTGGTTACAGTAGCACAACAACATGAACGTACTAAAATGCCACTGAACTGTACACTTAAAAATAGTTAAAATGGTAAATTTTATATTATTGGTATTTTAGCACAATTTTTCAAATAAAAAAAATGTCTACTAGTGATTCAACAATTTGGACGAATCTTGAGGGACTTATACAGAGTGAAAAAGGGTAATTCCAAAAGGTTAATATATATTATATAATTCCATTTTTATAACATTCTTAAAATAGCAAAACTACACAAATGAAGAAAAGATCAGTGGTTCTCAGGGTTTGGGAGGGGAAGGGGAGATAAAGGCTATGACTATAAAAAGGCAAGAGGAGAAGAAATCCCTTATAGTGATGGAAATGTTCTGTATCTTCACTGTATCAAGGTCAATACCCTGGTTGTGATATTGTACTACAGTTCTGTAAGATGTTACATCTGGGGAAGATTGAGCAAAGAATATATAGGATCTCTCTGTTAAATTTCTTCTCTTTTCTTTTTTCTTTTTTTTTTCTTTTTTGAGACAGGGTTTTGGTCTGTTGCCTAGGCTGGAGTGCAGTGACACGATCTCAGCTCAATGCAACCTCTGCCTCCCGGGTTCAAGTGATTCTCATGCCTCAGCCTCCCAAGTAGCTGGGATTACAGGTGTGTGCCACCATGCCTAGCTAATTTTTGTATTTTTAGTAGAGACAGGGTTTCACCATGATGGTCAGGCTGGTCTCGAACTCTTGACCTCAAGGGATCCACCCTCTTTGGCCTCCCAAAGTGCTGGGATTAAAGGCATGAGCTACCATGCCCAGCCCTGTTTAATTTCATATGACTGCATGTAATTCTAAAATTCTGGCCGGGCACAGTGGCTCATGCCTGTAATACCATCACTTTGGAAGGCTGAGATGGGCGGATCACTTGAGGTTAGGAGTTCCAGACCAGCTTGGCCAACATGGTAAAACCCCATCTCTACTAAAAATACAAAAACTAGCCGGGCGTGGTAGTGCACACCTGTAGTACCAGCTACTCAGGAGGCTGAGGCAGGAGAATTGCTTGAACCTGGGAGGTTGCAGGGAGCTGAGATCATGCCACTATACTCCAGCCTGGGGGACAGAGAGAGATTCCATCTCAAAAAAGGGATACTAAAATAAAATAAAATATTCTCCAAATAAAAGCCAAATAATTTATATTTTAAACTGAGACATCTGAGGGGTTTCTATGGCTGGTCCAAGATTATCATTTTAAAATACTAAGGCACTCATACAAGCCAGAAATACTGGGCCTACAGATCTGTGTTAAAGAAAATTATGTAAAGTCCTAAAAGAAGTCCATTCTAGATAGTGACCAGATTTTAACTAAAATTTTAAAATTACCTACTTTGTCCCACATGTTTTTTTACATCTTATATCTCACAAGCAACAATTTAAATCAAATCAATGGTTCAACAATTAAATTTCATTTTCCAACTTCAAATTTCAATTTTAAAATCATAATTTCAAAACACCTAACAGATGTTTTGAAATATATATTGATTTATCCCCCAAAGGCTTTTCTAGGTTTAGATGGAATTTTTAATGCTCAACAATTTGAATGTCAGAGAATTATCTATAAAGTAGCTTTTGTTCTTTAAATTTTTGGTCTACAAACTTTTTTTTTAAAGAAAGGGTATCACTCTTTTGCTTAGGCAGGAGTGCAGTGGCACGATCATAGTTCACTGCAGCCTCCATCTTGTGGGCTCCAGTGATCCTCCCACCTCAGCCTCCTAAGTAGTTGGGGCAGGTGCATGCTCTGCAAATTTTAAAATTCTTTTGGAGAGACAGGGTGGGTCTCACTATGTTGCTCAAGCTGGTCTCAAGCTCCTGACCTCAAGCAATCCTCTGGCCTCAAGCGATCCTCGAGCCTTGGCCTCCCAAAGTGCTAGGATTACAGGCATGAGCCTACAAACTCTTAAGAGGTAATGTAATCTTCCCATGTGTATATTAATGAGAGAGGTCCTTGAAGTGATGAAAAAGACTGGATCCTGCTGACCACCAGTTGGGCTTCAGAATGTTCCTAACAACATTCTGAGGGTATGAGGGCCAGGCACGGTGGCTCACGCCTGTAATCCCAGCACTTTGGGAGGCCGAGACGGGCAGATCACAAGGTCAGGAGATCAAGACCATCCTGGCTAATAGGGTGAAACCCTGTCTCTACTAAAAAAATACAAAAAACTAGCTGGGCGTGGTGGTAGGCGCCGGTAGTCCCAGCTACTCGGGAGGCTGAGGCAGGAGAATGGCGTGAACCCGGGACGCGGAGCTTGCAGTGAGCTGAGATCGTGCCACTGCACTCCAGCCTGGGCAACAGAGTGAGACTCCGTCTTGGGAAAAAAACAAACAAACAAACAAAAAACAACATTCTGAGGGCATGATCCAGAGGGTTTCATATCCACACCTGTCTCACAGAGATGCTCTCAGGGATCTTTAACAACTATTCCCTATCCCCCCTAACCTTAAGCAGAACAAGACTTTTCTTACATGTTCTATTTCCTCTGCCCTTCCCTGACAAGGTAAGCCTCTGGCAACTATGGCTAAGTGGTTCCCCTACTGCAGAACAGAGAGCTCAGCCAGGTGATGGGACTGCCTATCAAAGGCCACATGAGATGAACTGGAGGGAATTTTCTCCAGTTTTTGGTGTACATGGAATCTACCTGCAGAGCTTAGCAAAGCAGCAATGAAGACATTTCATTTATCTGGGCCCTTACTTGGAGGAGTTCTGTGGTTATAATTAGAGACAGCCACCCTAGTAAGTCTTACTTTCCTATCTGTTTCTGTAATTGAATTGATTTTAATCTCTTCCTATTTTATTCACCAAGGATTTATAGGACTTTCTCCCCACCACTACTCTCTTCTTACCCAAATTCCTGTAATGTAAGGATATCAAGTTAACCACAGAGTTTGAATTGAATGCCTGTGGCTCTTTCTGGGTAAGAATCCCAAGGGAGGCCAGGCGTGGTGGCTCACGCCTGTAATCCTAGCACTTTGGGAGGCCAAGGTATGTGGATTACCTGAGGTCAGGAGTTAGAGACTAGCCTGGCTAACATGGTGAAACCCCGTCTCTAATAAAAATACAAAAATCAGCTGGGCATGGTGGTGTGTGCCTGTAATCCCAGCTACTAGGGAGGCTGAGGCAGGAGAATCACTTGAACTCAGGAGGCAGAGGTTGTAGTGAGCCGAGATCATGCCACTGCACTCCAGCTTGGGCAACAGAGTGAGACTCCATCTCGAAAAAAAAAAAAAAAGAATCCTAAGGGAATACAGAGAAACTTGTTGGCTGAAAAGAAGAGTTCTTTTCAGGCACGACATCAGGTTTTCCTATGGAAGTCTCTTTCTATCTTCTACTTACTCATTTTTCATACTGTGTAAATGCTCAAGAATAATCAAAAGGACAGGTTTTTTCAATCTCTAGGTTAAATTCTATTGTAGTCCTCATCAATGAGCTTCTAACCAAAGCCCAATTTCATCTCATACCCCAATTTTTTTATCTTTCCAAAGAAGTGTCTCCTGGAGGTCAAACACCTCTTTTGTCATGGTGTCTATTTTCTGCTGCATGCGCTGCTTCTCCTGCAGAGGAAGAGGGGAAGAGAAGTAATAAAAGAGCAGAAAGAAAAGGGAGAGGAGGTTTGAGGGAGGAAACAAAAATAAAGCCAATAAAGAAACTTAACCAAAAGGGAAAGTCTGTGATGAACAGGAAAAGCAAAATTGGTTTGCCAAAAGAAAAGATGACATTCACAGTCTTGGCCACAAGATTCTCCCTGGCTTGTCCCTACAAAAGTAAGCAAAGGAACCAGGAATAACTGTTCTAACCACAGCTATGTGGCAGCAAGCCATAGAATTTCTGTGTACATACAGCTCCATATGTATATTCTTTCTTTGATAACTGCAAGAACTTACATTCCTAGAGAGGGAAATTTAGATTTGCTTATGAACAAATGATCTTTTATCTTAGAGAATAAGCAGTTTTGAATTTTATTTTTTAAGCAGAACTGATCATTTTGAATTTCTGTTAGCAGAATCTATGACAGCAAGAACACCATGAATTTTGTATTATTTTAAAATTATTTATATTATTTTGAAACATTTAAACTTAGCATTTAACAATCCTTAAATGACCTTTTTAATTGTCAATGGTGCTTAACTGGTTTTCTTCTTATGCATTATTGGTAAATTATTATCTCCTCCTTCCCCTACTCATACATTAGGTACCTTACCATGGAATTTTCAATTCCAAAGACCAAAAAACATTATTTGTAATATTTAAAGATTTTCAGCATAACCATAGATACTGACATCTAAAAGATGTTCATTCTAGATGTAAAAAACATCTAAAACTACAGTTTTCAAAGTTTGTATACCTAGCACCCTAAGCTTTTAAAGAAGTCACAGTGACAAACTATAGAAATCAAGCATTATATTCTTCTTAAACGCAATTAAAAACTAGAACTTTACCAATCCTAACTTAAGCTATTGAATTTGAGAAGCAGTCCCCAAAGCAGGTTTATTATTTTATGTGGTTGGCATTTTGGCACAGAAAGATAAAAGAACAAAAAAGGAAAGAATTTCACAGTATTTTAAAATACCAGCAGGATACAGATTCTGGAAAATATGCTTCCTACCTTATATGGAGAAAAACTAAGAAAATTAACCTCACATGTAATCTGATAGATCCACAAGGTTATCTGTATCTGCACTTGAAATCCACAAATTCTAGGTATGTTCCATTATTCTTAATAATGACAAAAATTAACACCAGTCTTCAAATTTAAAAAGTCATTTCTTTTTCTCTATTAAATGGTTTTTAAAAATCATCTGTAGAGAGAGATATTAAGAGGCAAGTCTGAGGGGAAAGAGGGAAAGAGGGAGAGAAAAAGAAAGGCTAAGGTCTGAGTAGCCAGGAATGCGGACAAGTGTGGTACGTGAGATCTCTCTCCTGGGATTGTTAACATCTATGCTTCCTGACATCTCTGGCATGTCAACACTAACTTAACATTAGATGCCTTTGATAGCCACACCTAGACAGTGGGCAGGATCCCCCTTCAAAGTTATTTCCATATTTATCTAAAAACATCGTCTCAAGAGGGAAAACCACATTTAAAGAAAAAAGATGGATGCAATGTAGTAGGCCTGCAAGGATGACTAACGTTTTCAGAGAGTTCTTGGTAGACTATGCTTCATTCCATTCCTAAGACGTTGCCAACAATGTGGCAGAGTCCCTTCACTTGCAGAAACCTGAACCTTCAGACTAGCTATTCTTTACCTTTTTGTATAGAAAGTATCTCGACCCATTTCTTCTTTTTTATTTAGCCACATGAGAAATGTATTTACGTGAGTGAAAATCAAACTTATTCCCCAAGAATCATGTCCCAAAAGTGGCATTCACTAATTCCAAAGAATAATGTTATTCTATAATTTTTCCTTTTGCCCATTTCCTAAGATATCTTTAGGAAACTGTTTAGGAATAAAAGACACAAAAATTTCTGCTACCAAAGTGGGGTAATGTTTATAGGATTTATAGTATTAATTTTTAAGCATGATCTGGTTTATGTCTGAAAACTTTTAGTGTACAGTCAAGTATAAAGAGACAAGTAAATTCTGATGCATCTTAACTCTCCTTCCCTCCCAACACACACATCTTCATCCCGTTCAACTCATTTTTTTTCAAGATTAAGTATTCCCACAGTTCATGTACGTACCTCAATAAGCTCATCTCTTTGCCGAAGGCCTTCTTTAAGTTCTTCCATCTTATGCTGCAGCACACTACACATATGTTTCTGCCTTTCTAACTCCTGTTATTAAACAAATAATATCATTTACACAGGTCATGGCACACAAGAAATTTGAACATATACAATACAACACAGAGGTTAAGAATGACCTCCAGAAACATGCCCAAACTCCTGATTCATAGTAACTTAGAAAAATTGTGACTTCTATAGAAAGGTTAAGAAAATTTTAAAATTTCATCTTGTATAATTATTTATCTGGAAAACCTGAACTAATCAATGGCAAAATTATTAAAAACAAAAGATAATTTAGTCAAGTAACAGGTTATAAAATGAACACATACAATTCAATGACATTCATATACAAATAAAATTCAAAGAAAGAATAATAAATACAATATCAAAATAAAATCAACATTAAATAAAATATATACATGTAAACTTACAAAATATATCCAAAACCTATATGAGGAAAATTATATAAAACATTCCCAAAAGACAAAGAAGTAGGACTGAATAAATGGAAAGGCATACCATCTTCTTGGGTTAAAAGTCTCACAACATTATAAAAATGCCAGTTCTCCCTAATCTATACATTTAATGCGGTACAAATAAAAATACCATCAGGTTTTTCTTTTCTCATCAGAGCAAGGCAAATTGATTTGAAAGAAAAACACACGAAAAAGTAGCCAGAAAAATACATACTGAAAAAGAAGAAAGCCGGCCCTACTAGGTATTAAAACATATTATAAAGCTTCTATAATTAGAACAATGTTGTTATGGTACATAAATATAGACCAAGGGAGCAGAATAGAAAATTCAGGAAAACACCCATTTACATATACAAATATATTTAAAAACCACAAAAATAAGAGCATCTCAAACCAATGAGAAGGAAAGACTTTTAAATTAGCAATGGTGGGATAACTGGATATTCATTTGGAAAAAGATAAAATTGGAACTATACCCCATACCACACACCAGGACAAATTCCAAATCAATCAGAGGTTTACATAAGGAAAGAAAGCCAGGGAGTGAATGAGGGAAGAGGGAAGGGAAGGGAGAACAAACTGTACAGGAATAAAAGAAAAGTAACCAAGGAGTGGGGCAATCTTTACTGAAAAAATGACTCAAAACTCCACAAGCAATGAGGTAAAGGTACAATAAATTAGACTACATAAAACTCAAAATTTTAGGCTGGGCATGGTGGCTCATGCCTGTAATCCCAGCACTCTGGGAAGCTGAAGCAGGCAGATCCCTTGAGCCCAAGAATTCAAGACCGGCCTAGGCAACATGGCAAAACTCCATCTCTATAAAAAAAAATTCAAAAATTAGCCAGGGTTGGTGGCGTGTGCCTATAGTCTCAGGTATTCTGGAGGCTGAGGTGGGAGGACCACCTGAGCCTGGGGAGGTCAAGGCTATAGTGAGCCATGATGGTGCCATTGCACTCAAGCCTGATGACGGAGTGAGACCCTGTCTCCAAAAAATAAATACATAAATAAACAAAACCTTTGAATGGCAGAGAATCTCTAAAACTAGGCCTGGCATGGCGGCTCATGCCTCTAATCCCAGCACTTTGGGAGGCCGAGGTGGGCGGATCACCTGAGGTCGGGAATTCGAGACCAGCCTCACTAACATGGAGAAACCCCGTCTCTACTAAAAATACAAAATTAGCTGGGCGTGGTGGTACATGCCTGTAATCCCAGCTACTTGGGAGGCTGAGGCTGGAGAATCGCTTGAACCCAGGAGGCAGAGATTGCAGTGAGCCAAGATTGCGCCATTGTACTCCAGCCTGGGCAACAAGAGCAAAACTCCGTCTTAAAAAAAAAAAACTAGAAAGAAAAAAAGCACTAACTGCATAGAATAACAAGCTACAGAAATGGACAGTTTATAGAAAAAGAAATAGAAATAGCTCTGAATATGAAAAGATACACACACTAAGAGAAATGGAAACAAACTATTTGTCTCACCAAAACACTAATAAAAGTTCAAAAACTTGACATGTTTCAGGACACAACTATGGGGAAAGAAATAGGCCCTCATACATTTTGGTGAGAATGCAAATGGTATAATGCTTACAAAGGAGACCACGACAGTATCTACAAAACTACATACCTTTTGACCCAGCAATCTCACTCTTCATCATAGATACATTGGCAAAATATAAAAAGACCTATGCAGTATGTTATTTCTACAGGACTATTTTTAACAGCAAAACATGACAAACTTGAATGTCTATTAATATAGGGAACTGTTAGAATAAAGCATGGCATATCCATACTGTGGAGTAATTATGCAATGGTGAAAAAGAATGAGCAAGATATCTCTATATGACATTCATAAGGTGACAAAATCTAGATGCAGAACAGCATTTATATTAACAGTATGCTACCATTTTCTAAGGAGAGTGAGAAATACATATATTTGTACATATATTTTGAATGATTATATATACATATATATCTTTTTAGATTAAAAATGGCTACCTAATTTATCTTCTTGGATTTAAAAACTAGAAAGATAAACCATTAAATTTTAAAATTCCTTAAAGGAAGGAGAAAATAGAGATAAAGAGACAGAGATAGAAGATTGACTTCTTCAAATATATTTTCTTTGTTAACTTGACTCAAGATCTATGTAACTATTCTAGATAGTTACAAAATTGTGAAACAAAATTAAATTTAGAAAGCAATTCCTAGTGGAAACAATTCAAGTGGCCATTGATATATGAATGGATAAACAAAATGTGGTATATATACAGTGGATTATTCAGCTTTAAAAAAGAAACTCTTGTCACATGCTACAAAATAGATGAGGCTTAGGACACTATGCTAAATGAAGTAAACCAGTCACGAAAAGATAAATTATTATATGATTCTACTTATGAGTTTGGTACATAGAGTAGCCAAATTCAGAGAGACAGAAAGTAGGATGGTAGTTGCCAAGGGCTGGTGGCAGGGAGAAATGGGGAATTGTTTAATGGGTATAGAGTTTTAGTTTTGAAAGATGAAAAATTTCTGGAGATCTGATGTACAATAATGTGAATATGCTTCTCACTACTGAACTCTACACTTTAAAACAGTTAAGATAATAAATTTATGGTGTTTTTTGATGACAATTAAAATTTTTTAAATAAAAATAATTCTAAAAGTAATTCCTAAATATTGAAAATAAAATGCAGTGAACCTAACTATACATCCAGTTGGTAGCACAGAAAGAAACTATTTCAAGTAACTTCTAAAAACAATAGTTCGGCTATACACTGACTAGTGGCAAAAATAACAGCCAAGCAAAACAAACAAAATAAAAATCTTTTAACTATTTTCAGTAATTAAATTGTTGGTGTTAATGTTGGTATTGCTATTCTAGGCAACTTGGGATAAAGCAAAGTAACATAATTACTATCATCCCTAGAAACTTTGAGAACTAGGAATTGTAGTGTAGGGGAAACAAAAAAAGATACAGATGTAAGACAGAAGAGGTTAAATAAAAACCCTAGAGTCCTGCATATGAACTGGAACTATCAGAATGAACTCATAATATATTTTGTCGTTAAAAACAAATAAAAAACTTCACACACATATTTCCCAAATGTATCCACTAAAAAGACTCATAAACAGTGACCTACTTGGTGGCAATGAGCATCTCTAGCACTCATACTAAAACAGAACTAGGGCTCCTTGGACAAATGGCTGATTCCAGGTCTGTGGCAGAAAATGTACAAGATGAGACCGGAACATATTCTGCCAAAAAGCAAAGAAGGTATCCAAAACAATTAGACTCACCAGAAGTACTTGGGAATCAACCTCAAGAGGTTCACATTAGCCAAAGATGGGACAATTTTATCATCAAAAAGAATGAAAGTTGCAATGCAACTGAAGACATCAAATGCTTGAATTTATGACTTCATATTGATATGTTAAGAGAAAAGTAATTGGTCACTGTCAGAAGACAACCAATTCCTTTTTTTGAAAACTCATAAAGGGAGAAAATATTTGCAAATAATATATCTGATAAAATTCTTATATCTAGAATATATAAACAACCTTACAAGTCAATAACAATAAGGCAAAATCCAACTTTAAAATGGACAAAGGATCTGAATAGACATTTCGCCAAGGAAGATATACAAATAGCCAATAAGCCCATGAAAATATGTTCAAAATCATTAGTCACCAGGGAGATGCAAATCAAACCACACCTATTAGGATGGCTAGAATAAAAAGGACAGATAACAAGTGTTGGTGAGGATGTGGGGAAATCAAAACCTGCATACACTGCTGGTGTGAGAATAGAAAATGGTGCAGCCACTTCGGAAAACAGTCTGGCACTGTTCAAATGGTTAAACACAGACTTATCGTATGAATCAGCAATTCCACTCCCAAGTATATACTTAAGAAAAAGGAAAGCATATGTCCAGACCATGAGCAGTGGTTCGTGCCTGTAATTCCAACACTTTGGGAGGCAGAGGCAGGAAGACTGCTTGAGGCCAGGAGTTACCAGCCTGGGCAACATCTCTTAAAAGGCCCCATCTCTTAAAAGAAAAAAGAAAAAGAAAACTTATGTCCAAAAACAACCTGTACACAAATGTTTATGGCAGCATTATTCTTAACAGGAAAAAGTATAAACAATCCAAATGTCAATCAATGCACAAATGGATAAAGAAAATGTAGCATACCCAAAAAATGGAGTATTAATAGGCTATAAAAAGGAATTAAGTACTGATACATGGTACAACATCATGCTAAGTGAAAGAAGCCAGTCACAAAAGACCATGTATTATATGATTCCATTCATATGAGTCTAGAATAGGGAACTCTACAGATAGAAAGATTAGTGGTTACTTACAACTGAGGGGTTTGGCGGAAAGGAGGATGATACTAAAAAGTAACTGTGATGAAGGTTACACATATATGTGAATATACTAAAAACCACTGAATTGTACATTTTAAATGGATGATTTGTATGTTATTTGAATTATATCTCAATAAAGCTGCTTAAAAATAACATTAAATAGGCTGGGCGCAGTGGCTCACACCTGTAATCCCAGCACTTTGGGAGGCCGAGGTGGGTGGATCACCTGAGGTCAGGAGTTCGGGACTAGCCTGACCAACATAGTGAAACCCCATCTCTACTAAAAATACAAAATTAGCAAGGTGTGGTAGTCCATGCCTGTAATCCCAGCTACTCAGAAGGCTGAGGCAGGATAATCGCTTGAACCCAGGGAGGCGGAGGTTGCAGTGAGCCGAGATTGAGCCATTGCACTCCAGCCTGGGCAACAAGAGCGAAACTCTGTCTAAAAAAATAAAATAAAATAAAATAAATAACAAAACAAAATAAAATATAAAAATTAAATAAATAAAATAAAATATAAAAAAATAAAATAAAATAAACTGGTAATGACAAAATCAGAACATCCCATTTTGCAGTCCCTAGTCAACTGAAGGATCGAAGCATGTATCTACAGCATTAACAGGCAGTCACACATCTGGGCCTCCTGAAGGAAGACAACTGCACCATCTATGAAGCAGGCTTTCCAAAAAAACTGAAGTTATATTTGATTAAGCCTCTATGCCTAACTACTTACTTACAGAGAATACAGAGGAAAGGGGAACATGGTAAAGACACTAAGGGGATGAAAATGGAAAAATCTGTAAGACTGGGAAATATTAAGCAACCCAGTTTCTTCAACATATTTATTATAAGGACAAAAAACAAGAAAGAGGACCTATACATGAAAAGAGACTTAAAAGATTTATCAACTAATTCCAAGGTGTGAAACTTACCTGGATCCTGATTTTTTTAAGTGTAAAAAAGAAAAATCATTTATGACATTTTGAAACTACTGAAATTTTAACATTGATTGGATATGTAATATGAATTATTGTTAATTTTACAGGTGTGAAATGGTCTTTTGATTATGCTTTAAAAGAGAAACAATGGGCCAGGCGCAGTGGCTCATGCCTGTAATCCCAACACTTTGGGAGGTCAAAGAAGGAGGATTGGGCAATATAGCAGGGCCCCATCTCCACAAAAAGATTTTTAACAAACAGCCAGGCATGGTGGCATGTGCTTACAGTTCTAGCTACTCAGGATTACTTGAGCACAGGAGATCAAAGTTACAGTGGGCTATGATCGTGCCACTGCACTCCAGCCTGGGGAGCAGAGCGAGACCCTGTCTGTAAAAATAATAAAATTAAATTAAATTATAAAACAAAATAGTTATTGTAATTCCAGGAGGAGGCACCAAAGATATTTTGAAAAATTTTATTAATACTGTATAATTATTATTGAACCGTCCTTCTCTACTCTCACTACCTGCTTCTGTAATGAAATACACCAGAGTGCCTGACCTCTTTGTGTATATCTGAATATAAACATTCTACTGTATAAAGCAATAGTTGTTTAGAACGAGAGAGCTCGGGATAAAGATATGTTAGAGAGAGATACTGTCACGAAGTCTTCTGCATCACAGTACGTGAAGCAAATTTCCAGGGTATTAAAAAAAAACTTAATACATTTTAGGTTTGAAAAGTGCAACAAGGCCCGACACGGTGGCTCACAACTGTAATCCCAGAACTGTGGGAAGCTAAGGTGGGTGGATTGCTTGAGCCCAGGAGTTCGAGACCAGCCTGGGCAACATGGTGAAACCCTGTTTCTATAAAAAGAAATTTTTTTTAATTAGCCAGGCGTGGTGGTACATGCCTGTAGTCCTAGCTACTCAGGAGGCTGAGGTGGGAGGATCACTTGAGCCTGGAGACAGAGGCTGCAGTGAGCTATACTTGTGCCACTCCACTCCAGCCTGGGCTACAGAGTGAGACCTTGTCTCCAAAAGAAAAAAAAAAAAAAAAAAAGGACAAGATTAAGAAAAAAACTCTATGCATACTAAAATAATTCTATTGCCTTCTAAAATGATGGAGGGAAAAACTAAGTTGGTTAAAATAGCTAATTATAAGGGTTTTCTTCATTTTTAAAAATGCTGAAGGATATTTGAGATGATGGAAAGATAATTCATTTTAGTAGTGACCATTAAATACTTAGCATGAGATTTTTACTCTAGTCTGCTACAAACAAAGAGGCAAAAATAGATAAGAAAAAATGTGTGGGACAGCAAAAAAAGGAGTCCAGAGGCTCTAGGAAAAGCGTGATGGCTCAGAATCTCCAAAAATGGTCTATTGGATATACAAGAAGAATCAAAGATATACATATTTAACATATATAATGCTCTTCAATGGGCCACTGTCAGTCCAATATGAAAACAACTAGAAGCCTCTTTTTCACCATCTAAATACCAGTCCTAAATAAACAATTTTAGAGCAGTTTTAGATTCATAGTAAAATTATGTTTAAAGTACAGAGAGTTTTCATATACTCCCTGTCCCCACACATGCACAGTCTACCCTATTATAAACAACCCACACTAGAGTGGTACATTTTGTTCTATCACTGAACCAACATTGACAAATCACTATCATCCAAAGTCCAGAGTTTACATTAGGGTTCACTCTTGGTGTTGTACATTCTATAGTTTTGGACAAATGTATCCATAATAACATGTATCCACCATTATGATACAGAATAGTATCACTGCCCTAAAAATCCTCTGTGCTCTGGTCTATTCATCCCTCTCCTCCAAACGCCTGGCACACTTCCTAACACTTTTTGAATGTGACCAAAACAGGCTGGAATGGGCATTTCTAGTCCTCAAGGAAAGAAATTCCTATAAAGACTATAGTAATAATGCTGGCCTCTTTGAGGTTATATAAACAGCTTCTCTCCCTTTATTACGCACAAATTCAGATTGTTGTTTCTAACCATTTATCAATATGCATTTCCTAAATTATTTTCTGAATGTTTTATATTGGCAATGTAGTAGCAATCCATTTCTGGCAATAATACCCATTTGACCTCTGCTTGAACTGACACCAACCTTTCAAAAAGTCTAAAACATATGCTTTTAAAAGAACCCAATTTGTTTTCTGCAGTTGTCAAAGAGCAAATCTGGGCCTTGGACAATGCATTTTATTCTCCATCTGTACATTTTAACATTACAGCTTATAAACCTCTAAAGAAAATATCTTTCAATTTCTGACCCACATCTCCAAGTTGCTGATTTAAAATAACTGATTAAAAACTTCTATCCAATTACTTAGAAAATGGATTCTCTTGAACCGTTCAGAAGTTCATAGAAAAAAAATGAATCATCTTACTGACAGTCTTTGGAGCTTTGCAGGAGTTCCAGTCACTTGTAATCGGAAGAAATAAGTAACACACTGTAATTACAGTCCCAATTAAGAGACAGAAAATGAAGATAAAACTTGAGTTGTATTCTATTTTCAGAAACTTAACAGAAGACATAAGGTTTTCCTTAAGAAAATATTTTTATTATTATTATTATTATTATTATTATTATTTTTTTTTTGAGATGGAGTCTGGCTCTGTCGCCCAGGCTGGAGTGCAGTGGCCGGATCTCAGCTCACTGCAAGCTCCGCCTCCCGGGTTTACACCATTCTCCTGCCTCAGCCTCCCAAGTAGCTGGGACTACAGGCGCCCGCCACCTCGCCCGGCTAGTTTTTGGTATTTTTTAGTAGAGACGGGGTTTCACCGTGTTAGCCAGGATGGTCTCGATCTCCTGACCTCGTGATCCGCCCGTCTCGGCCTCCCAAAGTGCTGGGATTACAGGCTTGAGCCACTTACTTCAGGGCCTGATATCTCATGGTGTTCTGTCAATTTCCTTGGGCCATTCAATTTTGACTGAAACATCATTCCTAAGTAAGTATGCTGCAATCTTCCATCACTTTATAAGTGGCAGGCTTTTATTTTCTGCCTTAAGAGAAAATACAAGATAAGCATTACCTTTGATTTTTCTTCATTTTCTCTATAAAATTCTGCCATCTGTTCCTCCTGCTCTTCAATAACATCCTTGAGTGTGTCTACTTGGTAGATCAAATTGTTCTTCTCATTGTCTAACTGTGCATTGGAAACCATGGCTTTCTTGTATTTTTCTTCCACTTCAGACAAAGATTCCTAAATGAGAGTTGAAGTCATCAGTCTGATATCTAAAATATGTTAATTGAATATATGCAATATAACAGGAAATTATAGCACTGCCACAAATACATAAAGATGCATTTTCATAAAATACAAGTGGTTTGGGGAACTCCTTGTTTAGTAACATGCACATGAAACAGGAAGACAATAATAAGCCAATAATGCCTTTATAAGAACAGTATGTGCTGTTCCCCAAGAAAACAAAATTAAGCAGCAACATAGCCTCTGAAAGAAGAAAAGGAGTGCAAACAACATATATCTGTAAGAGTCATAAAATGAAGAATCGTCAATATTTTCAGAAATTGTACTCTTATAATTTTAATAACAGACTGGTGTTCAGAATGCAGTGATACCACAAAATACAGCCTCTCTTTACATAAGTGAACTTCATACTCATTTGAATTTTGCCACTTTCTAGACAGTTGTTTTTAGTACTTTCCTGTTCTGCATAAAAATGCCAATGTAAAGGTAAATATTTTTTTCTAGCAATTATCCAAATTTCAGTCATGTTTAAATAAGCAATACAAAAATTAATATTAAAAAAAGAGCTTGGCCAGGCACAGTGGCTCATCTCTGTAATCCCAGCACTTTGGGAGGTCAAGGTGGGTAGACTGCTTGAGCCCAGCAGCTCCAGACAAGCTTGGGCCACATGACAAAACCCTGTCTCTACAAAAAAAATACAAAAATTAGCCAGACAGGGTGGTGCACACCTGTAGCCCCAGCTACTTGGGATGCTAGGTGGGAAGACTGATTGAGCCCAGGAGGTCAGGGCTGCAGTAAGCAGAGATCGTGCCACTGCACTCCAGCCTGGGTGACAGTGAGACCCTATCTCTACCAATCAATAAAATAAAACAAAATAAAATAAAGAGTTTGATCTAATGCCACAGTTTTAATGTAAAACAAAGAAAAGGTACCACAAAATGCCTGAAATGTTACATATCTCAAAATTTTCTGCCTAAAATAGCTCACATGTTTTTTTGTAACTGTATCTACTTTGGTAATACTACTGCCTAGTGACCTTTTTTAAAGTTAAAAAAAAATGTTTCACACAGGAAAAGTAATCATTTATGGAAATAAATTTTAAAAATACTAGTGCAAATGTTTATCAATGAAATGGAACTAAGAGCCCAGAATTTACAATCAGTTAATCTGGACAAAGGGATCCATGTAACTCAACGGGAAAAGAATAAATGGTATTGGGACAAGTGGATACCCACAAACAAAAGAATGAAGTTGGACTCCTACCTCACACCATACACAAAAATTAACTCACCAAGAGCCATAGACCTAAATGTAAGAGCTAAAACAATAAAACGCCTCAAAGAAAATATGGATAAATCTTCATGACCTTGGAATAGGCAATGGTTTTTTAGATACACCAAAAGCACTATAAACTAGCCGCGCGTGGTACTTCACGCCTGTAATCCCAATACTTTGGGAGGCTGAGGCAGGCAGATCACTTGAGGTCAGGAGTTCAAGACCAGCTTGACCAACATGGTGAAACCCTATCTCTACTAAAAATACAAAAATTAGCTGGGCATGGTGGTGGGTACCTGTAATCCCAGCTACTCGGGAGGTTGAGGCAGGAGAATCACTTGAACCCAGGAAGTAGAGGTTGCAGTGAGCCAAGATCATGCCACTGCACCCCAGCCTGGGTAAAAGAGTGAGACCCTGTTTCAAAAACAAACAAAAAGCATTATAAACCAAAAAAAGACTTCACCCAAATATAAAACTTTTTTCTTTTTTTTTTTGTTTTTTTGAGATGGAGTCTCACACTGTTGCCCTGGCTGGATGCAATCGCACGATCTCGGCTCACTGCAACCTCCACCTCCTGGGTTTACGTAATTCTGTGGGAGCCTCCTGCATAGCTGGAATTACAGGTGCACACCACCACACCCGGCTAATTTTTTGTATTTTTTAGTAGAGATGAGTTTCACTATGTTGGCCAGACTGGTCTCAAACTCCTGAACTCATGATCTGCCCACCTCGACCTCCCAAAATGCTGGTATTACATGTGTGAGCTACCGCGCCTGGCCCAAATGTAAAACTTTTATGCTGCAAATGATATGATCAAGAAAGTAAAAAGATAACCCACAGAATGGGAGAAAATATTTATAAATCTTATATCTGATAAGGGACTTATATGCAGAATAATACATAAACAACTCTTACAACTCAACAATAAAGGACACACAAATCAATTTAAAAACGGGCAAGGACCTGGATATTTCTCCAAAGAGGATATGCAAATGGCAAATAAGCACAGGAAAACATGCTCAACATCATTAGTGATTAGGCAAATGCACATCAAAACCAAAATAAGATACCACTTCACATTCACTAGGATGGCTATAATCTATAATCAAAAATACAGAAGACAAGTGTTAGTAAGGATGTGGAGAAACTAGATCTCCCATACATTGCTGGTAGGAACATAAAATGGTACAGCTACTTTGGAAAACACTTTGACAATTCCTCAAAATGTTTAATATACTGTTACCATATGACCCACCAATTCTATTCCTAGCAATCTACCAATGAGAACTGAAAAGATATGTCTACACAAAAACTTGTACACAAATGTTCACAGCAGCATTATTCATAATAGCCAGAAAAGTATGAACAACCCAAATGCCTATCAGCTGACAAATGGATTAACAAAATGCAGCAAATCCATACAGTGGAATACTATCCAGCCATTAAAAAAAGACTGACAGATAATACGACATGGGTGAATATTGAATATATTATGCTAAATGAAAGCCAATCACAAAAGACCACATATTGTATGATTCCATTTGTAATAAATCTCCAGAATAGGCAAATCTACAGAGACAGAAAGTTAGTGATTGGGGTTTCTTTTCTGGGTGATGAAAATGTTCTAAAGATGGGTTGTGGTGCTAGTTGCACAACTCTGTGAGTATGCTAAAAACTACTGAATTATATATTTTAAATGGGTAAATTTTTATGGAATGTGAATTACATCTAAATAAAAATACAAACATACACACTATTTTTTTTTTTGGAGACAGGGTCTCACTCTGTCACCCAGGCTGGACCACTGTGGTACAATCTCAGCTAACTGCAGCTTCAACCTCCCCAGACTCAGGTGATTCTCCCATGTCAGCCTCCCGAGTAACTGGGACCACAGGCATGTGCTACCACACCTGGCTAATTTTTTGTAGAGACAAGGTTTCACCATGTTGCCCAGGTTGAAGTGATCCTGGGCTCAAGTGATCCACCCACTTCGGCCTCCAAACTGGATTATAGGTATAAGTCACTGTGTCCAGCCACACACACTTTTAATAATGCTTCATAAACCAGAAGTAAGTTGTCAGGTAAGATTTAAACTATGATTAGAAACAAATTTAATCAAAACAAAGAATATAAGCAAAGTCAATTATACAGTGCTCTAAATATATCTAAATGTATCTTACTATAATGCAGACTTTAAAATAATTCTCATCCATCTGAGAGCCTAATAGCAGAAAAATTATCAATATCAATAAAGCAAAAGTCTTCCTTGACCATGCTCCCTCCAGAGGCACAAGCGCTATTGGTTTGGTAGATTATCTTTCAGGCCATTTCCTATTTGTTTACAGTATAAAATATATACCCTTGACTTCATATATCTACATTTTGTTCTACGGTTTGCCTTTTTTCAATACATCTTGGAAAGTTTTCAGTCACTAGATATAGATTTACTATTGTTATTTATTGCTATAACTCTGTACTTAAATTTAATAAGGTATTAATTTTAATAGTTTTTAAAATGGGTTAATGGGTTTAGTCGTTTGACTTACAAAATCATTAATCTTTTAAGAAATAGATCAGTTAAATTTTACAATTATTATTTTACTGCATTTTCTGGGTAACAGTGCACACTATATACCAGTACAGCATGGGCAAATGCTGTATTAGTAATAATAAACTTCCCCAATGAAAGGATGGAGGGGAGAGTGGTTGAGAACATCCCAAAGGCAAACATAGTAAGAGTAATGTCACAAGCAATGAGCCAACATCTTTTTTCAATAGGATGCATCATCCCACCATGTTTGGTCACCAATCAGACAATATTTTCTTTATTTTTATGGGTTTTTTCCCACTTCAAGTGTCAAGGATAAATGTAATCGGAAATCAAGTTCAATTATACTCTGGCATGAATTAGGAAAAGGGATCTCATCTGTTCAAATCTCAAATCCAATCTGTTCCTTTGTATTCGTCAAAGAATGCAATAAATGGTAGATCTAACATGAAAGGAAAAAAGTTTTAAATAAAATAAAATGACAATAAGAATGCCCCTGAATCACACGATTGCTTTCCTGATACACTGTTACACATGTGACTTTAATATAAGCATATTTATTTAATGTACCGATTTGTTTGATCCAAGATATTTCAAAAGTCGTATCTCTAAAACCTTAAAAGAGAGATTAAATCCTGAAGATTAAAGGAGTAAGATTAAATGAGAACATCAACTAATTCTGTAATTCTTCTGATATTTACTGACAAACTCATGTTGCCCTATCAGCAACTTGCAGGCTTCCCTCATGGGCACTTCCCATTAGACTTCTCACCTTTTTGGGTCCTCTGTTTCTCATGGACCCTATCACTTGCGTGAAGAGTTTGGCTGATAGTGAGGCTACTCCAAATCATGCCAGGGAAGATGACAAAACCCTTGCCCATGAAGTCCATGCTTTGTCCTTCGGATATATCCTGAGTCACCTTTCTAAATGTCTTGCTTTTTGCTTTTTTAGAGGTGTAGTGGGTATTTTGCTTTTTTGTTTTTTGTTTGTTTGTTTTGAGACAGAGTCTCACTCTGTTGCCCAGGCTGGAGTGAAATGGCACCATCTCAGCTCACTGCAACCTCCACCTCCCAGGTTCAAGCAATTCTTCTGCCTCAGCCTCCCAAGTAGCTTGGATTACAGGCGCCTGCCACCATGCCTGGTGAATTTTTTGTATTTTTAGTACAGACAGGGTTTCGCCATGTTGGCCAGGCTGGTCTCAAACTCCTGACCTCAGGTGATCCGCCTGCCTCGGCCTCCCAAAGTGCTGGGTTTACAGGCGTGAGCCACCGTGCCTGGCCTGTAGTGTGTATTTTGATTTCAAATCAGGACATACATGTGTTTAAATAAACTTCTGGTTTCTTCATAACATGAGGCTTGAACTTCAGAATGAAACGTGAGGAAAGAAGAGCATGATAACCAATGCTATTTACAACGAAACTGTCTGCCTCACACATTTACTTTGAAAAATGTTAGTCACCCTTTCTGGGAAAAGATAAAGACCATTTACATTTACCTCCAAATTCTTTAAGGCACTATACCTGTGTCATCTTTTTTGACCTATAGGTTAAAAAAAATCCAAGCCAAAAGAAAATATAGGCCTCATGTCTTCATGTTCCCTCCTCCAGGGGGGATATTTATAATAATGGTGTCTCAGTTGCTACTTCCTCCCACATTTAATACTGACTGAGTTTGGTAACAGAAATATGCAACACTTTTTCATTTAGCGTGGAAGAATTTTGAGGTCCAATTCTCAATAAAAATATTCTTAGTATTTTTTTAGGCATTTGACCAATTTAATTTTGTATGGCTAAGACATAAGGGATATGCATGTACTTTACAAGGTTTTAAAATTGTAAAAGAGGCTGGGCGAGGTAGCTCATGCCTGTAATCCCAGCACTTTGGGAGGCCAAGGAAGGAGAATGGCTTGAGCCCAAGAGTTCGAGACCAGCCTGGGCAACATAGTGAGACCCTGTCTCTATAAGAAAAAATAAAAAAGAGAAAAAAAAACTGTAAATGATATCTTCTGCTGAATATTTAAAAACTGTACTACACATTTAAACATAAGCAGAGATTGAAAGTTCACCATTTCAATGCACTGCAGGTTAAGCACATGCTTGAAAGACAAACACTGTTAGTAAAGCTATGTGCAGTTGGTTAACAGAACTTGCAAAGCCACCATTGCCAACACTTCTGCATACAGAGCATGCTTGGGCTGCAGAATGGGCCCTGATACCTTTAGTTCTTTAAGCCCCTGCATGTATCTCCCTTCTACATCCTGTATCTGGTCCTTAAGGTCATAGATATCCTGCAGGACATAGGAATGAACCAATGCATAAAACTATGCACAAACATATCTTAAATCACAAAGGATTCAGAAGAAATGTGACTCACTTTTGTATATTCCAGACTAAAAGCAGAGCAATCAAAGTACAAAAACATAACTCCCACTCCCAACCACTGAAAAGGGCAAACAGGTCAGGGGATAGTGGGACTGGGGGAAGGTCTAGAGTAATCAATCTAATGTTAAATATTTTCTTGGCATTAAATTCTGTTAATAACAGCATAGCAAACGGGGACAGGGCTATACATGGAGGAAAAAGCTATATAAATTATAATATTTAAAATCATACAACTTTTAATATTCTATAAATCATTTAAAATTTTTAGCATAATGCTTCACCTAGAACTAGTAAAATATACAGTAAATAAGAGACAGCAAATAACATTTAAAATCATACAACTTAATATTTTATAAATCACTTAAAATTTTTTAGCATAATGCTTCACCTAGAACTAGTAAAATATACAGTAAATTAATAAGAGGGAGCCAATTTTAATGAATCATGCAAAAGGTTTTAAAAAATGTAATAAATGAATATGAACAAAGTTTTCTTTCAATGACTTGGTTACTGGCCACAATTAACTTGAGAGAAAGGGAGTAAAGGGAAGGAAGTTAAACATTTTGAACAGAATGTCAAATGAGATATTCTATCTTGAGGATACCATTTAAATGATGAGAAAAGCACTTGCTCCAAATGTTACCATAATCCTTATAAGAAAAGTGAAACTGGTCAAATTTTAAACGGAAAATATTGTTTCCCTGTGCCTGACCTTATTATATAAGGTCTATTCTGAGTGCTCGATTTATGTCTGAAATAACTGTACAGGGCCCTAAATACAATTCTGCAATTACAAGCAGGATCAATTATTAAAAGCTGATTATACACATTTTTGGTATTATACTTTCCCTGCCTCCTTCATTGCCTCTCCAGTAGGTTTGACCGTCTGTTAGTCATTGATTCATTCAATAGACATTTACAAAGGACCTATTAGGAGGCAGATGCTAGGATACAAAAATAACACTTCCTTCAAGAACGTCATTCTCTCAAGGAAGAAAAAACAAGTTGTTGACAAAAGCAAGCTAAGTCTAAGGCTGGAAGGCCTTGTCTTCATATCCTTTTGTCCCATTAGAATGCAGCAGCTAATGGCAAGAGTTTATCTTATTCAACTTTCCACCTGGCACGTATGTCTGGTACACAGTAAGAGCTGGTAAGAGTTCAATTAATACTGACACCTTCAAACCAATGGCCATGCTGGCCTAGGTGCTCTCCTTCTCTGCCACTGTTGCAAGCCTCTCCATCCTCCCCTAACCCCCTAAGCCACTTTTATAAGTCAGACTCTTTTTCCAACCCTAGCGACAATTTTTTCTTTTTTTTTTGAGATAGAGTCTCGCACTGTCGCCCAGGCTAGAGTGCAATGGTGCAATCTCGGCTCACTGCAACCTCCGCTTCTGGGTTCAAGCGATTCTCCTGCCTCAGCCTCCCAAGTAGCTGTGATTACAGGTGCCTACCACCACGCCCAGCTAATTTTTTGTATTTTTAGTACAGACAAGGTTTCACTATGTTGGCCAGGCTGGTCTCAAACTCCTGACCTCGTGATGCGTCTGCCTCGGCCTCCCAAAGTCCTGGGATTGCAGGGGTGACAAATTTTTTTTAAAGGCTAGTCAAGTGAAGCAATGAAGGTGGAGAAGGAACAAATAAATCTATAACTGCTTGTGATCAATTACTTGTAAACACTACTGCACTCAGATGATCCCCTACCTACAATCTCAGTCACCACCTGTCCTCTACCTCCCCTCCAGTGAAGAGGGGACCTCCAGTCCAGGCAAGCTCATCCATCTGAGTCCTGGACTCTCCTCTCACCCACTCGGGTACTTTGATCTGTCAGTTACCCCTCTCCTTCCTCAACCCTCATCTTCTCTCTACTGGCTCAACCCAACCAAAGAAAATAATAATCGATCTCACCTTCAAAAGAAAGCTAAAAACCTTTTCTTAAATTTCTCTCTCCCTACCTATTGCCCAACCAATTCCCAGTCTCTTGTATTCACTCCAGAGCAAGTTTATCACATTTTCTCCCCTTGCAGTTTTGACTTGCTCACCTCATCCTCATTGTTGAACCACAGGGTAACTGCTCTTCTGGCCTGCAATGTTTCCTCTGACTGTGATCAAGTTTTTTTAAGAATGCAAAGCAGATAGTATTGCTCTCCTAGTTAGATCCCATAGTTGTCAGGGTAAAACTGACTTCGTTTCAGGCTAGCATACAAGATGCTTTGTGATTTGGCCCCCCACTACTTTTCCAGCCTTCTCTCTTACATGCTACTATTCTTCACTTCTCATCCTACCCTCTGGCAACTTTGCTATACAGGTAGCTTTCTGGGTTCTCTGAATGCATCTCTTTGAGAAAGCCTTTCCCCTTCAATTTCTTTACTTGGTTAATTTTTATTTTTCCTTCAAACCTTAGCTCAGAGTTCGTCTTTTCTGAAAAGCCTTTTGTTATCTGTTCTCCTGGTCCAATTTAGATCATGCTTTTTTGAACTACCTTAACAGCCCCATTCTTGCTACTACTATTGTATAACACCACCTGGTTTTATTGGTTTGTATCAGTTTGTCTTCCCTATGAAACAGGGAAATCCTGAAGGCCAGAATGTATTTTGCCTCTTAAATCTCCAAGGCCAAGTGCTCAATAAATCTTGAATGAACAAATATACAATTTCTCTTACTACCCCTTGCTTCACAAATAGCAGGTTCAGCAAATAAAATATATATATTTTAAAGTACTCTTTTTCTAAGTAAAGGGGTTAATAAAGATGGAGACTTAATTAATGAGTCAAATTAGCTTTTCATTATCTCAGGTATTTCTGTTACCCAAATATTATTACACTTCTATTACTATGAAAAAGTGAGAGATAACTACGTTCAAGCAGCTGAATACCATCAAGGCTCAAAAGACTAATAATTCCCACAATCTAGTTCTTTGTACACACACATATTTTCCATTTAAAACATGGCCAGTTGTTTCTGAGAGAATTAATTTTACATACATTACAAAGTGGTTTTTTCTGGCATCTGTAAATTAGCAGAAATTCCAACACCATCAAATTTGCAGGAAAGAGGACAGAAAAAAGAATTAACTCATCTCCTTCCTTTCAAGCTCTGAAACACCTGAGTCACACTTTTGTACTGTACTTATTTTTTAATAACGAAATCATATTCCTTCTTTTTACTAAGTCACATTAAAGGTTAAAAGTTCCAGTATATTACCAAGAAGTCAAAAAACTGCTTTTAAAAAGAAAACCAAAAACTTCAGTTTACCCGCAATTCACTTAATGAGGTGTCTGGATCTATTAAGCTGCTGGTGTCCCCACTTCCTCGTCTGGATGAGTTTCCACTTAGAGGGGTTGTTGCTGAGGCAGAATTTCGAGATGAAGGCTAGAAAGAGAAATATGACCCTTCTAAGGCTCATTTCTTTAAAAATATGTTTGCAGTGGAAACTAAAAACAGGGCAGGGTGGTTGGGGGAAGATGTGGGCTTCAGATGAAGAAATTACCATGTGTAATCAATGGTCAATTTAGATTGGCTTTGCAGGTATCCAAGTATCCAGAGAAGGGCCCAAGCATACTAAGCAAAATTTCATGAACACAAATACCTCATCAAAATCTATAATTCATCATAACCACAAAGAAAATAGTTTTTATGAGGGTTATTTTCTAAGTGTATCTTTGCTATCCTGTAAACAATACTGAAGTGAGCACATCAGATTAACTTAAAGCAGTTTTAGAATTTTATAGCTGATACGCTAATCAGCACTTCCCCTTTTTAATTTCTGAACTGCTTATCAATCTCTTCTTTCTCTAATACTGTGTTGAGTTGATAAAGATGAAGATACTATTTGTAGAGGAGAGCAGCAACACTGGATATCACTATGAATGTAGACTGTTCTTCCCAAAATTCATTTAAACATGAGATTATGCTATTGATTAATAAACTGCATGAATCTGTGCTGTCCAATATACTTGCGATTAGCCACATGCAGCTACTAACACTTGAAATGTGGTTAGTCCAAATTGAGAGTTGCGTATAGGATACATCCCAGATTCTGAAGGCGTAGTGTAGAAAAACGAATGAAATATATGTCATTAATAATTTTATATTTGTTATTTTTATTTATTTATTTTGAGGTGGAGTCTCACTCTGTTGCCCAGGTTGGAGTGCAGTGGCACGATCTCAGCTCACTGCAATCTCTACCTCCCAGATTCACGCAATTTTCCTGCCTTAGTTTCCCAGACTGAGGAGTAGCTGGGACGACAGGCATGCAAAACCATGACTGGCCAAGTGATACACCCACATTGGCCTCCCAAAGTGTTGGGATTACAGGCATGAGCTACCTAGTCTGGTCTAGTAATTTTATATTGATTATATGTTGAAATAGTGTGGATATCTGGATTAAATAAAATGCATTACCTAAATTAATTTTACCTGCTTTTTACTTTTAAAATATGGCTACCAGAAAATTTAAACTTACATATAAGTTCCCATTTGTGGCTTGCATTACATTTCTACTGGACAGAGCTAATTTTTCTCGGGTATAGCATAAAATTAATCTTGATAAATCATCTCCCTGACTTTCTAAAAATACTTTCAGAAGAGACTTTAACACAAAGCAAATTCTAGAAAGGAGTTATTTTACTTCAAGAAACAATTTACATATAAAAGGAAAAAACATCTCAGAGTTTGCCAACACCATTCCTAAAGAAACTTCATTTTCAATGTTTACTGGCTTCTTCTCAGGATCAATTTCCAGAGGAATGAAAATCAAACGAGTGGGCAAAAGCTAAAGAGGTGACATTCAAGGAAATAAAATGCAGTGCCTTTTCTCTTCCCAGGGCCTCACATGATTTAACTTCGAAGGAATTTTGGAGGGTCAAGGACAGGAAATAGATAAAGGGAGGAAAAGCGGCTACATCAGACCAATTGTTGTAAAATAAATAATGAACAAGTTACAGATAGCAAGTTTAATTGACCTTGAGAATTTCCCTTAGGAATTTACATACTCACTCTTGTATAATTTTCAGCATACTGTTTGTCAGATTTTTCATCCAACTAGAAAAGAACAAAGATAAAAATCAGAAAGATGCTTAGCAAGTTGATTTTTTTTTAGGAGGAAAAAAGTGATCTTGAGTTTTCCAAGTTCAATGATGTTTGAATCCTAAAAATAAACAAATTAAAAATGAAATAAAAATTCCAGTTTAACATAAGATAAAATGTCAGCAACTTTAATTTTTACCCTAAGGAAGATACTGAGTAAGCAATCTATGTTTACTCAAAAGTTTAGAACTTTTGGGTAAATTTTCTGTTTAAGGTATTTAAAACACATTAAAGAAGGCTACATATAGAAAGTTTCAGCACTGCAAATGTTAATACAAAAAAACCTTGTACATATCAAAAAGAAAAGTCTGATAAAACCAAAAGTGATAAACCTTTATTTCTAAGCATTATTAGGACACAGGATATAGAGATAAAGACTAGTACGCTCAGTCAAGAAAGTTCAGATTGGATTAAAGCATGTTAAATATGTCACCAAAATATTTTTCCCCACATCAAGGATTTTTTGTTTTTTCAGTAATACATGCACATGTGACCAAAAAAAATCAAACAGCAAAAACGGGTATGAGTAGGGCTCTCTCCCTACCATGCCATACCCTGACCACCACTCTCTAATAGCAACCAATCACAAAGTCTTTAAAAAATTCTAGTAAGCGTCCCATACATGTTCTACCTTCTTTTTCCCCTTACCAAGTCTCAGAGATTTGAGAAAGTACTTCATCTTTCTTCATAGTATTTAGCACTTCCTGACACTATGGTATTTATCCATTTATTTATTGTCTGCTGTCTTTCTAAAATGTAAGCTCTGTATCAGTATGTTCTTTTCTGTACTCCTAGTATCAAGAATAGTGTCTGGCACACAGAAGGGCTCAAAATTTGTTGGATGAATGAATAAATCGTACCCCATCTATACTAATAGACTTCCCTCATTTATTTTAAACAGCTTCATAGTAGCCTGTTATCTCAACTGGCCATAATTAAGTTAACCTATCTTCTGCTGATAGGCCTTGAGGTTGTTTCAGACAGTGTTTCAAGAAGGGAGGTACCTTAAAATCTAGTCCAAACCCTGAATTTTACAGCTAAGGAAAAAGAAATTGAGAGGTGAAAGATTTTGCTGAAGGTTGCAGAGCTGAATCCAACCCTTAGTTTTGTAAATTTTCAATTCAGTGTTGGTATTGTTTACCTGAATATATATGCTATTTCAATTATCACTAGGAGAAAAAAGGCACATACGGATGTAACTAAATGAAAATAACACCAACTCCGACACAAACCTTCTAGGCCCAATCTAGAGAAGAGATCTGAAAACATTTCTCAGTTAATTATTAAAACATGAAACATCATTTCTGGCTCTACTCAGATCACTTCACCCTAACTTCCACATATTTGAAAGTTTTTAGTGTTCTTTTTATTACCCACACTTATGTTTATAAATATTCTTTATTATGATGATAGTATTATGTCAGTAATATAAACACTATTTTTAGACATTTAACTCTTTGTTACTTCATGCTGTAAAAACTCTGAAAGACTAATTTTAGTTCATTTTGATTTTTAAAACAACATACAAATGTTTCAAAGCAAGTAGTGACAGCGATTGAGATGGTTTTTTTTTTTTTTTTTTTAATTTTTTCTTTTTTTTTTTTTGAGACAGAGTCTCACTCTGTCACCCAGGCTGGAGTGCAATGGTGCAATCTTGGCTCACTGCAACCTCTGCCTCCCAGGTTCAAGCTACTCTCCTTGCCTCAGCCTCCCAAGTAACTGGGACGACAGGCACCCGGCTAATTTTTTTTGTATTTTTAGAAGAGATGGGTTTCACCATGTTGGCCAGGCTGGTCTCAAAATCCTGACCTCAAGTGATCCGCCTGCCTCAGCCTCCCAAAGTGCTGGGATTATATGCACGAGCCACCATGCCTGTCCTGAAATTTGTTTTTAAATACTATATTGCCAATTATTGCCATAAAAAGGAATAATCCTTTTACACATCTATACTGCATTGCCCAATATTTAATGTATTATTCTTCAAGATGAAAGAAATATTATATTTGAATAAACCGCCTTATTTTCCTGAGTATTTTCCAACTCTTTTCTGCTAATGTGTTAAAGAGAAAAGCACGTAGCATTCAAAATTAAAAGTCTTCTAAGCTTATTTGAAATCCTTCCTCAAACCCACTTCTCACAAAAATGACCTCCAAACTCACCCAGTTTTTAACAGACTGTCCCTGGAATAATCTTACATTTTAGAGGATGCATCATGAACTAATCCATCACAATGATGACTCTATTGCTTCCACTGTCTTCTGAGAGATCCCAACTGTCACAACCCAAACTGATCACCCATCAAACCTCAGAGACTGTCAAGCCAGCAAAAATTACCCAAAGCAACCATGTTACAGTTTTCTTATTTTGGCTACACTAACTTGGTCAGTTCTCACTTCTGAGACTTGTACTATATTGCGTGCTGTCTTCCATTTAGACAAAAACCTAGTTGAAACTTGGTATTCTAAAAGCCCAATAGGATCCAACAGCCAAGAGTTCTACGTGGCTGCAATGCAATAACAAGCTAATGTTCATAATGAGGATCCAGAGTCTGCCAGATCCAGAAAAAAGCTTTGTAAATGGAATAAAATTTAATTATATTTAATATATTAACGTGTAAAACTGTAGTTTAATAAAGTATTTACAGTGCAGTTTCTTCAATGCAGTCATTGGGTCTTGATCCTTTGTTAATTTCTAATTTATATATATACTAACTTGATAAAGCTACTCAAAAATGGTTTGAAAAAATACCTGATTCCACAACCACAGAAGGGAAGACATCAATCAATTTTAACAATTTCCTAAAGCAAAACTGGCTAAGGATTCCATTTAGAAATGGGTTTAATTATTAACAATCAGCAAAATCTCAGTTTTAATTAAAACACATTTACATTTGTTTGCTTTATTGTAGCCTGACTTACAAAACAGAAACAAAGCCAATGCAGAAGAAAATTAGAGGCTAGAGCCACCAAAAATATTACATAGGCTTGCAGAATCATGACCTGGCACCCTTTCTCAGCACCTCCTAGCTTAGAAGTTATAAACTATCAGCCTACAAACATATTTAGTACACAATGAGGTAACCAGAAAATGTCTTTTAAAATTCTGAATTCGTTGCCAGCATTTAAAAATCATATTTCATGTTGAAATATTTCCAGGTCATCTTTTTTTGAAAGTGGGAGGGAAGGGAGGTCTACCAACATGAAGTCCCCTTTGTATTCATCTACAAGATGAGCTGGACTACAGCATATTCTTTAAAAGAAATACTACTAGAGAAAGTTACTTGCTCCAGAGAGAGGCCCCAAAATACTGTATGCTTTGCCAGGAGGCAAAATTAAGGATAAGGTACTTATATATAACCATTTTAAAATACACAAATTGCCTGTAATCCCAGCGCGTTGAGAGACTGAGGCAGGAAGGTCACTTGAGCCCAAGAGTTTGAGACTGCAGTCAGCTATGATGGCTCCACTGTACTCCAGCCTGCGAGACAGATCAAGACCCTGTCTCTTTACATGTGTATATCTATGTATGTATACATACATATATGTATACATATGTGTGCATCTGTATGTGTGGATACACACATACATATAAATAAAACAGTGGCTTGCAGACTATAAAATAACAGGGGTTAGCCAGATTTGTAAATCCCTGCTCTAGAGAACTTTTTCCTTATGTTAAAGAGTTATAGTTAACTAGTAGGGGCAGGGGGAGATTTTTTAAACTGTCAGCATTTTCATTTATATGTAATTACTAAAGTAAATCACCACAAAATAAATGTAAGGAAGACATAACTATTAATTCAGATATTATAAATTAAGAGGCTGACAGAATTCAGTTTTTAAGAGAACAGAGGTAAACAATAAGTTTAATTGTCCATACTTACAGGGGAAAAAAGGGGATTACTAGCCAATTTAATAATAAGGGCAATATTTCAGGGGAATGACTTGGAAACCAGTCTTCTAACTTTGTATGCAGAGAGAGTTATTGATTAGACCCACACCAAGATGATACTGTTGCATAGCCAGATTTGAGAACCAATGATCTGGAATGCTTAAGAACCACACATAAAATTATCTTCTAGAATTAAAATAGTTCAGAAATCGCTATTTAAATGCCATCAGTGAAATGCTAATTATAAATAATTATTTCTTCATTTAAAAACTACTGTCTAATGTTTCTATTAAGAAATGTTGGCTGGGTGCAGTGGCTCATGCATGTAATCTCAGCATTTTGGGAGGCTGAGGCGGGTGGATCATGAGGTTAGGAGTTCAAGACCAGCCTGGCCAAGATGGTGAAATCCCGTCTCTACTAAAAATACAAAAAATTAGCCAGGCGCGGTGGCAGGTGCCTGTAATCCCAGCTACTCGGGAGGCTGAGGCAGGAGAATCGCTTGAACTCGGAGGGTGGGGGTTGTAGTGAGCTGAAATCGTGCCCCTGCATGCCAGCCTAGGCGACAGAGTGAGACTTTGTCTCAAAAAAAAAAAAAGAAATGTTGGCCAGAAGTGATGGCTCACGCCTATAATCCCAATATTTTGGGAAGCTGAGGCAGGTGGATTGCTTGAGGTCAGGAATTCGAGACCAGCCTAGGCAAGACAGCAAAACCCTGGCTCTACAAAAAATATAAAAATTAGCTGGGCATGATGACACACGCTTGTAATCCCAGCTACTTCGGAGGTTGAGGCGGGAGGATCACTTGATCCCAGGAATTTGAAGCTGCAGAGAGCCGTGATCGCGCTGCTGCACTCCAGCCTAGGCAACAGGTCTCAACCCTGTCACCGAGAAAAAAAAAAAAAGAAGAAAGAAAGAAAGAAAAAAATGCCACCTCTCACCCCCTCCAAAGTGCTTGACAATCAGTACAGTCAGTATAGCCTTGGTCCATGGGCAAAACAACACAAAGCCAGCAAGAGGAGAAGCATCAGAGAGATAATCAGGCTGTTATTTTGAGATGAGCAGGTAGATCCTAAGTTGTTGGCTGGAGTTCCTTCATTAAGACAAATGCCTAAGGACAACCTTTCCTAAATTCAGTTCCTGATGAATATGGAAGCAATGGATAGGCACACTTCTTCAGAACAATGCCATAATCCAAATATTTAAAATATATTCAGATTCTTCCTGGTTAGTACAAATTAGTGACACTTTACTAAGTGGTATATTTCATTATTCAACTTTCTAAGTCTACCTATCACTTTATAGATTCACTAAAATCAAAAAGGGAAATAATTTTTTTAACCAATAAGGAATGTCTGAATAAGGGTTAGGTATTAGATGATACTAAGGAATTACTTATTTCATTAGTGATGATAATGATATAAGAGATCTGAAAAAATATTCAGTTACAGATACATATTGAACTATTTATTGAGAAATGACATGACGTGGAATTTGCTTTACAATAATTCAGGGAAAAAAGGAGGGAAGGGGGAAGAAATCAATGAAACAAAATTGGCAAAATATTGATAATTGTTGCAGATGCTGATGGGTTCTATGTGGAGATTTTTCCACAGAGGGGGAAAAAGTTTTTTTAAAAAAGGACATATTAATAAATACATTCCAAAACAGAGCAAATGTATTTGATTTTAACATGTTCAAACAATTCTTTCTTTCTTTGTTTTTTTTTTTTTGAGATGAAGTCTCACTCTGTTGCCAGGATACAGTGCAGTGGCGTGGTCTTGGCTCACTGCAACCTCCACCTCCTGGGTTCAAGCATCCTGCCTAAGCCTCCAGAGTAGCTGGGACTACAGGTGTGAGCCCCACACACAGCTAATTTTTTTGTATTTTTAGTACAGATAGGGTTTTACCACGTTGGTCAGGCTGGTCTCGAACTCCTGACCTCAGGTGATCTACCTGCTTTGGTTTCTCAAAGTGCTGGAATTACAAGCGTGAGCCACAGTGCCCGGCCCAAACAAATATTTCTTAAGACAATAGATCAAGTTCCCACTTTTATTATAAAATAGCTAACATATTAGCTGTTAGTCACAAGCCTGGGACAACATAACCAACCACCCCATGCAATACACTCACGCTGGACAAATCTGGGATACTGATGTCATCCACCTCGGAGACAACACTTCCCCTACGATTGGAGCGACTGAAATAATCAGCGGCAGAAACCTTTCAGTCAGAAAAAAAAAATGAGATGCTTTAAAAGTTAAGAAAAAAAAGAAAGAAAAAAAATAAGAACATTGGCCAATTAGAGAAAGGCTTTTTAAAATTTTGATGTGTGATAAAGTATCAAGAAATAAAATAAGGCAACTGCTGCAATTAACCTACTCAAAAAAATAAAGAAAAGGGGTTCCTAAATGAAATCACAGCTCTACAATCAGCTTTTTTACTCATCTTAACTAGAGTCCTGTGCTACAGAGAACATTTACTTCCTGAGGACCAACAAATCTCTCATGTTTAAGATATTCATCACCCTGAACAGAAGCATTTCAAGGTTAGTATCTACCTCTACTATAATTCTCAAAATTTATAATTCATTATAGCTATCAATTCTGTTAAGAATATATATGCTGAATGCAGAATTATTCACAGGGTGTTTACTGCACCTTTTCTCAGTTTACACAGTTCCCTCTTTTTTATATTCCCAAAGACCAGGAAATGTAGGACAAAATAAAGAAGGAAATGAACTATACTGGCCTCTTTTTGGTTCCCCAAACACACCAGTTCTCCCTCACCTTAGGCCTTGGCACTGGCCTAGAATGCTCCTCTCCCAGCTCTTCAAGCAACTGGCTCCTCACATTTCAGGTCTCAGCTCAATGGTCAGTTTCTCAAAGAAGCATCTCTAATCACCCCATCCAAAGGGTCACCCACATACATACTGGCCCCTCCATATTCCCTATCACATTACCTGTCCTCTTCACACTCCCTGACATTTCTTTCTTTTTCTTTCTTTACTAGCTTATTTTCCATCTCTTTCACTAGGATATAAACTCTATGCATAAAGTCAGAAATCTAGTCTGACTGGCTTAAAATAGTATTCCTAGCACTCAACACAGGGCTTTGAATGTAACAGGCACTCCACAAACATTTATTTAATTTTAAAGTAAGTGTTTTTTTTTTTTTTTTTTTACTTCATTCATCATCTATTCCTTACTTCAGCTGACTGTTCGCCTTGCTTTAAAATATTTCTCAAGGAAGGGAATTCAGAAGCCCATCCACAGAGATAAAACAGGCTTACGTAAAAGTATGAAGTTTTGCTAAGGACCAATACAATCAAGCAATGGTATTTTTATTTACAGTAATAATAATATAACGTGCATTTATAGATACTAATATTTATTGGCACCTCTCTGAGAATTTTGATAGGTATTTTCTATATAGTATTCCATTTAATCTATATATTAAGCTTACCTACAAAGGTAGTATTAACATCCCCAATGTACAAATAAAGACACTGCCATTTACACACTAATAGGTAGTAGAAGTGGATACAAGCCCAAGCATCATTATTTAGAGTCCCTGCCCTTTCCACTCCACTGCGTTCCAAAGTGTTTTTAGGTATTGTGGCATATTATTCCTCCTTCAGTTGTAAGCATGATCATTAGCTGGTTTGCTAAGGAACTACAACTGCTCTAAATAAATGAATTTTGGTAACAAATCTCTCCAACATTTAATGTTCCCCTTCTCTATGAAAACTCAGGTTTATAATCTTTCACATAATGTAACTCACGTTAAATGGTCTATTTTACTTTAAGGAATTACAGCCTCTTATGCTCTTTATTCTAGCTCTAAGCTGACATACCATCCTCAACAATGTATTTTCCAAACCAATTTCTTAAATATAACTAAAATGTCATCAGTTTTCTGTAAAATTTCCAGCTTCATTAAAGAATAACCTGAAATTAGATCATTTGTATTCTAACATAGCTATTTGTTCCCTCTACAATTATTACCCAATTGAATGTCTAAGACTAGAATTTTTAAATTTTGTCATCAGCAATTCTTAAATTCACCAGCTTTTTTTTTTTCTTTTTTTGAGAGGCAGAGGCTCATTTTGCTAACGACGCTGGAGTGCAGTGATGCAGTCATAGCTCACTGCAGGCTCAAACTCCTGGGCTCAAGCAATCCTCCCACCTCAGTCTCCCAAGTAGCTGGGATTAAAAGCATGAGCCACCGTGCCTGGATTACAGGTCTTAACAGATGGATAAACATTGGTTAAATGTAAATACAACAATATAGGAAGCAATTAATGGTAACATGATTTGTAATCCATAGTTATGAGTTTTATACAATATGGAAACATTAATTTTGCTGAAGAAATTTGTCTTTGGTGAACTGCACACACATGTATGTGCATAAAACAGCAACAAAGAATAACAAGTAAAAACTTTTCAAATAATGACTCACTCCTAAGAGATGTAAAAAGACAAGTTATTAATGAAAGCTTGCACAGCCCACAGAGAATGTGTGTTCTCAGCAGGTTTTATAAGGCAAATTATTTATATAACTAAATTTGAAGAAAATGCTCTTATTGTCAAATGCAAATTTCACTTTCCAACAGATTTCACATGAGCATGCATTGTTGTTATTTAAAACTCATCTTATTTATCTGCATGCAAATCACGCTCACCACACTCTCCCTTTGTCCACGACTGGCACGATCAGAAGACACAATGCTTGCGGTGTCATCATTGGTAAACTATAGATATTAAATGCAGATAATGACAAAGATGCAATTTTGCTATGGTGTTACCTCATTATAAGCACATTAAGGAAGGTTTTGAGATGCATATGAATAATGATATAAGCAGCATAATTGGTATAATCTATTGTGCACCCTATATATTAATAGAAAAGCTGGTACAAGGCATAATAAACTGCTATTAAAAATCAGGACAGATTTCCAGAAAGCACAAATAAAGTAAAACCTTACCTTTTATTTAAGTTAAATTAAAGAAAGCCAGGTGTGGTGGCTCACGCCTGTAATCCCAGCACTTTGGGAGGCCAAGGCGGGTGGATTGCTTGAGGTCAGGAGTTCAAGACAAGCCTGACCAACATGGTGAAACCCCGTCTGTACTAAAAATACAAAAATTAGCCAGGCATGGTGGCAGATGCCTGTAATACCAGCTACTTGGGAGGCTGAGGCAGGAGAATCGCTGGAATCTAGGAGGCAGAGGTTGCAGTGAGCCGAGATTATGCCACTGCACTCCAGCCTGGGTAACAGAGCAAGACTCCATCTCAAAAAATTAAAGAAGGGGAGGTGCATAAGTAAGCCAACTGAAACCAGCTAGGGATTTCATACTTTTAAACCTCTGGGCCCTTTGGAATCCTATCAGGGGTCAATAAATATACTTAATGTTTTTATTGAGAGAGAAAATAAAAGAATATTTTAAAGTGAAACAATGTAAGTCAATGACAGAAATTCCTACAACAGGACAACAAAGTGATGGTTCTTATTTTCCTTTATTCATTACTATGCAACTAGTGGAGATGTTGCTAACATCACCCTACATGGCTCTGTCATCTTCTTGCTTTACCAGCCAAAGACTCATCTTCAGTATGTGTAGTTTATCTCCATTCTAACATCACTAAGAAAACATTCTGGCATCACTAAAATAGTTATTCTGACCCCAACCTGCAAATGAAATAGGATCTAGCCAGCCTATAAGGACAAGATCATACAAGTGAATGAAAATCTAAGCTGGGTACAGTAATACACACCTGTAGTCCCAGCTACTGAGGAGGCTGAGGCAGGAGGATTACTTGAGCCCCAGAGTTCGAATCTAGCAGGGCCACACAGAAAGCTACCCTCTCTAAATAAAAATTAAAATTAGGCCAGGCACGGTGGCTCATGCCTGTAATCCCAGCACTTTGGGAGGCCAAGGTGGGTGGACCACCTGAGGTCGGAAGTTTGAGACCAGCCTGGCCAACATGGTGAAACTTGGGAGGCTGAGGTGGGAGAATTGCTTGAACCTGGAAGGCGGAGGCTGCAGTAAGCCAAAATCGTGCCACTGCACTTCAGAGACTGGGTGACAGAGCGAGACTCTGTCTCTAAAGAAAAATATATACATATTAAAATTTTAAAAATTATGTGTGTGTGTATAAAATCAAATTTTATTTGCAAGTGACCACCACACTCAGGAAACTAAAAATGCTACCAGGTCCAATAATTGCCAAGTGAAATTTTATTACAGGGTAGGTTAGAAGTAAACTTCCTTCTTATGTGAAAAAAGTTCTTACCTTCTTAAACATCCCTGTGTAACTTTTGTTAAATACAGCAGTGGCATTTTTAAGCAGTGCCACTTGGAAATGGTAGAACTGAGACAAACATATATGTAGAAGAAAACCCATATAGCTCACCTATTCCACTTCACAAATTAACCTTTGATGACCTTTAAAAAACTGCTTTATTTCTCTAGTTTTGACATTATCAAGGATAACACAGTAGCTCGTAAAGTCATCATTTGCCATTGGGAATGTAAACCAGTACAGTCCTTTTGGTAGACAACATGGTAATTTACATCATAATTTAAATGCATATCCTCTTTGACCCCATCATTTCATGATTCACAATTTACCTTGCAGATTTACCCACGTAAGTATACAAAAATATACTTGGATAAGAATGGTCATTGTATAAGTGTCTGCAGTAGCAAAAATATGACCATCTAATGTCTATCACAGAGAAATGACTTTTTATTTATTTATTTATTTATTTTTTTTGAGATGGAGTTTTGCTCTTGTTGCCCAGGCTGGAGTGCAATGGCACG